>NW_018164851.1:402532-412915 GCF_001263595.1 Phalaenopsis equestris
TTTGTTGAGAAAATTAGGACGAAGAAAAAATAAGAACGACACAAATCCAGAAGAACACAAAGATTTAACGAGGTTAGGCAAAGATGCCTACATCCTCGGGAGCAGAGCGACGACCTCCTTTTCAATATTCAGAAAAGAATACAAAATACAAAATTCAACTATCTCGAAGATCTAGGATTACAAACAGGTCTATTTATAATCCTAGAGTAAGCCCTGCAGTACAATATGTAATTTCCAAATTCCCCCTGTACCGTATAGCCCCAACCCATATAACGTAACTTCCCGATTTGGACAGATTCTTCCTCTCCGCTCCGCTCATCTCCGCTCCGCTCCAGCGTCTGTCCCTATATGGTATATGAGTCATACCATAACACTAAAATGATGTATTCCCTATGGGAATTTCTTTCACATGGGCTGTTGCTTACCTCAATTATTTGACTTGCTAACATTCTTAGCTGCCATGTTAGCAAGAGGTTATTTTTATTAGCTATACAAGCTGCTTCTCATTTCCTATGATTGGAAATAAATAACAAGGGTTTTTACAATGGTTCCTTGGAGAAGGACATTGTTATAAAGAAAATTCTTGTTGCTATCAAATTGAAAAGTAAACACTGTCAATTCAAAAAAGTTTTCCCCTCTGTAATCACATATTTATACTTCTCGGGTTAATTTTCTAATGAAAAAATTGTTTATGGGAGTCTACGGTTTGTTCTAATTTGCTTCTTTTCATTCATGGATGTGTGTTCTTCTTTCATTCTCTTTGCAATTCTCCTGGTTTACTTCTTTCTTGCATCTCCTTTTGGTTATGAGTTGGGATTTCTGTTTATATTTAGGAATTGGATGATTGTGCCAAATACAAACAAAGTTCTGTAGTTTTTGGGATTAGCGTGGAGGCAGGGACTTGCCAACTTTGATTGGTTGCAAATTTTTTGGGACTTGTTATGCATTTTTTAGTTCTGGAGGATGAATTGGTACCTGGGTTTTTCTCAAGCATAAACATATGATGCTTGTTCTTGGCTTACTATAACATACTATTTGATGTGAAAGTCATAGGGCACAATATGAGTTCAGACTTCTCAACTTTTTAGACAATAATAATATTTTTTTATGTTTGACATTTATCAAATTTTAATTGGAGTCCGGACATAAATTTACATCCAGACTCCGAACATAATATTTTCTCCTGCAGCTCCGCCTATAATCATGTACATTTTTTATCCAAATTTGTTTAGAAGAAAAGAATACTATCTTTGAAATATTTGAAGTTATTTGGTTCATTTTGTAAACTTATAACCATCATAGTCTACTCTCGCCCAAACACACTTAACAGATAAATTCTGATAAAATCCGGTGCACTAGTACTAATATGGTTGCAACGAAGCCTTGCACTTTAAAAATCAAAATCAATCAGAACTCATAAATTTTCCAAAAGCTAACTTTTTAAGTCCCATATACAGATTTCTTAATCATAGGTCTTAAGGGGTCACATTGCTCCCAATTCCCATATTATAACCTCGACTCTCACATGTAAAGCAAATATCACCGCCATTCACCCTATTCCTATGGTGATTCCTCCTTTCAGAATATTATAGATTCAGAATTCAATGACGTGAAGTATGTCAATTGTCTTCTCCAACTGAACACAGTAAATTAATACTGCTTTTTCCCCTGTGATCTCACTCAGGTTGGTGGTTGACAAAAGTTTGGTATAGATGAAGTAAAGCCAAGCTCAAGATTTTGTGAGAACTTAAATCAACCCACTTCCCTCTCACGAAGGCTTTCCCATTATTGTTATTTTTTAAATTAAGAATTCCCTTACCATAGGGGTCACTGCTACCCCAGTCTCATAGCCTTGTAAGTAATTATCTTTATAAATATCATCCTAAAGTATCATGAATGTTATCATGGCATGGCAGATCATGGCTAGGGTTCTTAGAACTAAAGATGTTTTAATGGCTAGAGAAATACTGGTTGAGCCCATTTTTGTGCTTTGTTAATTGCATAACGAAACTCACTCTCATGAATTCTTTTGAATTCATCTCTTCTTTCCATGTTCTAAATGTTGAGAAAATTAGGGCGTAGAAAAACAGTAACGACACAAATCCAGAAGAACACAGAGATTTAACGAGGTTCGGCAAAGATGTCTACGTCCTCGGGAGCAGAGCAACGACCTCCTTTTCAATATTCAGAAAAGAGTATAGAATACAATATTCAGCTCTCTCAAAGACCTAGAATTACAAACATGTTTATTTATAATCCTAGAGTAAACTCTGTAGTACAATATGTAACTCTCAAATTACCCATGTACCGTATAGCCCCAACCCACATAACGTAACTTTCCGATTTGGACAGATTCTTCCGATCTCCGCTCCGCTCCAGCGTCTGTCCCTATATGGTATATGAGTCATACCATAACACTAAAATGATGTATTCCCTATGGGAATTTCTTTCACATGGGCTGTTGCTTACCTCAATTATTTGACTTGCTAACATTCTTAGCTGCCATGTTAGCAAGAGGTTATTTTTATTAGCTATACAAGCTGCTTCTCATTTCCTATGATTGGAAATAAATAACAAGGGTTTTTACAATGGTTCCTTGGAGAAGGACATTGTTATAAAGAAAATTCTTGTTGCTATCAAATTGAAAAGTAAACACTGTCAATTCAAAAAAGTTTTCCCCTCTGTAATCACATATTTATACTTCTCGGGAGTTACAAAAAAAAAACCAGCCAAGCAAAAATTCGTTTTACTCTCCCAAAAGCCACGCCCTATTCTTCTCGCGATCTCCCAGCCGTTCCCCGCCGAAGTTCTGCGTCGCCATTCTCTTTGCTTCGTGCCGCCGTTCCAGTCGCCGTTCCCGCAACCGTTCCTGTCGTCATTCCCGTCGTCGTTCCCGTCGCAGGACCTAAACCAAGTTCTTCTCTTCGGCTCTCCCTCATTCTTCTTCTGTTCTGTGTTGGTTTGCTGGTGAAGGAAGTATCGCAAAGCACGGGGAAGAAGACTTACGGCATAGGGCACAATATGAGTTCAGACTTCTCAACTTTTTAGACAATAATAATATTTTTTTATGTTTGACATTTATCAAATTTTAATTGGAGTCCGGACATAAATTTACATCCAGACTCCGAACATAATATTTTCTCCTGCAGCTCCGCCTATAATCATGTACATTTTTTATCCAAATTTGTTTAGAAGAAAAGAATACTATCTTTGAAATATTTGAAGTTATTTGGTTCATTTTGTAAACTTATGACCATCATAGTCTACTCTCTCCCAAACACACTTAACAGATAAATTCTGATGAAATCCGGTGCACTAGTACTAATATGATTGCAACGAAGCCTTGCACTTTAAAAATCAAAATCAAATATATTATTAAGAAGAGCAATTTTGTTCTGAAAAATCACAAAAAAATCCTCTTCTTTGCTTCGTCAAAAACGCTAATAATTACAAGCCCGATGTGGTCCATTTAAGTGAGGCTGCATGTGACTAGGGCTGTCAAAAAAGCTCATTGTTCGCAAACAGTTCGTGTTCGGTTCGTCAAGTTCGAATCGTTCGATAAGTAAACGAGATGAACATGAACAAATTTTTTCGTTCGGTTAGTTAAACAAATCAAACAAGAACACGAAAAATATCGTTATTATTCGAAATATAAATTAATTTAAGAAAATTATATATAAAAAATTTATGATATTTTAAAAAATTAAATTTTATAAATTATAATACATAATAAATTAATAATAATAATATACTAATATAAATATTATATATTTATATAATTTTAGTTATATAATTAATGTCGACTCGTGTTTCGCTCGTTCGTTAAAAAACGAACACGAACAGTGACTTCACGAACAATTTCGAACACGAATTTATTTCAAACAAACTAAATTTCAAACAAATCAAACAAGAACACAAGCTCTATTCGTTCGTATTCGATTCATTTACACCCCTATATATGACCATAGACCAAGGTATGTACAGCTAAATCTACAGATCTTCAGAACTAATCAATTCCCCCCTCTTTTTGAGAATTGTGAAATTACATATTAAAATCAGTGACGAAGCGAAAAATTTTGAAAAAAAAAAATTTATTGAAAAGAAATTGTTTTAAATTTACGAAGCTTTTTTTAGGGTTTTTTACCAATTCCAGCAAAATTTATATTGTCTTAATATGGTTAAAAAGCAAATTTTACCCCCTTTGAAGCATTTTTCACGCATACCACATAAATCTTAATGCTTTTAGGTATATATCTTTTAAATCTTTAATATCAAAATGTTATAAGTATAAATAAAAAATTTTTTATATTAAGTATGCAAATGCATATATATGATGCGTGCTAAAAAAATTTGTGGCGGTAGAATAGTAGATTATAGATTACTATCTTAACATTGTACAAGAATTTAACACACATTTAGATAAAAGAGAACAATCAGTAAAACACAAAGAAAATTTTATGTGCACTAAAGGAGAAGCTAGAATTTGCGTTGATGCGTGCTAGAAAATTCGTGGCGGTAGAGTAATAGACTTTTGCCTTAGCGTTGCACGGGATTTCAGTATGCACTCAGACAAAAGAAAACAATCAGTAGTAATACAGGAAGTTTTTTACGTGAAAAAAGCCCAACTGAAAAAATCTATTAAAAATTGGATATTACATGTTAGTCCATCGTCCCCCAGACCTGAAAGGGTTGAACACTCTTGTAAGTTACAACGTCTGTGCACAAATAAAATTATTGTAAGAAGTGGGCGACGCCGATGGTGATCGGTGGAGGCCGACAAGTAGTAGTTGACGACGGTCAGCGGTGTTCAACGGCAGGCGACCGTGGTCGATAGTGGTCGATAGTGGTCCAAAGTGGTCGAAGACTGTCGGCGCTGGTCGAAGCGGTCAGCGGTGGTCATCGGCGGTAGTAGTGGTACTTGACTTTAGCTCATTCTCATAGCTTCAAGTTCATTCTCAAGCCTCAAGCTCCCCCTTGAGAGAAGTACAGTTTTATTTATAGTTTTCTTAGTGCAATTAATGCAAGGATATGAACCACTTTTATAGGACTGTTCGGAAAGCTTCCTTCAATTAGACGACGTTTGATGGACATTTGTGTGCCTTAATAATGTTGGAATTGAGCAATATTGGGCTCGCTGGATTCATCTTGTTGAGCCGCTTGATTCGATTATAGACTTGTTGGATTTGACATTCGTTTGACCTTCTAAGTATATCTGGAAAACTTCCAATAGTGGTTTAATGACTTGTTATAAGCTTGATTTCACTCGGATTGAATATTTGATATCATTGGGTTTGTCTCGTTGAGCCGGTTAATTTGACCGTACATTTGTTGAAATTTGATTTTTTGATGAATTTTGATTGAAGTTTGAACATTTGTTACTTAAGAAATCGTGTCGAGGTATGTGTCATGCCTCGAGATTCGTGTTCGAAAATGGAAACTTATCGAAAGTCGTTTTCGTCCTACTTAATAGGCAAGCAACATGATCTTCTTCCGCACACAAAAGGAAAGTCATTTTCATCCTGCGTAGCAGTTGAGCAACAAGATCTTCTTTCACATTACAGCTAAGAGAAAAATCATCTTCATCCTGCGTAGCAGGCGAGCAACGTAATCTTATTTCGCATTGCAGTGTAGCAGTAAGTTGTTCTCATTCTGTGTAGCAGACATGCAATGAGATCTTCATTAGCGTTGTGGTGCAGAAGAAAGTCGTCTCGTTCAGCGTACCAGGCGAGCAACAGGATCTTCTTTGGAGTTGTGATGTGGAAGAAAGTCGTCATCGTTCTACGTGGCAGGAAAGCAATTGAATCTTATTTCACGACCAAGTGGAAAGTCCTCCATGTCCTGTGTAGTTGTTGACCTCATTTTTTATGAGGTCTAATTCCTTCTTTAGAAGCCTATGATCTAGCCATAGGACTTTCCTATTGATTATCCTAGAAGACCAATGATGGAACCCACACACATAGAAATTATAAACACTTCTTGACTCTTCTTGTGAAACCCCACATGGGTGGTCACAAGCCCTCATTTGTCACTTTAGATAATTAAGACCAACATGTGAAGACTCAAGAATGAGTTCTTATAGGATCAACTGGCCTCAGGGCAACCTTGGGTGGCTTAGTCTTGCACACACACACTTGAATTCATTACAAGTTCCCTAACACACCTAAAACCTTCAATTCACATAAATTGATTCATCTCCCCTTGAGATCCACAACCACTCCTTAACTTTTTTGAAAACTCATGTTGGTGGTCCTAAGTCCTTAACCCTTGGTTAGGATGAGTAGGCCCAACATGTGGAGGCTTCAAGATGAATTCTCAAGTGGCACATATGACCTTAGAAAGGCTTTTCATGGCTTGCATGATCATCCCTTAAAATTATCCAATATTGTCCAAACTACCCAAAAATTTCTCCAATTTACCAAAATTCCCAAAAATACCCAAAATTGTCAAAATCCCCAATTCTACTCAAAACTTCACCCAAACCACACCTAGTCATCCAATTTATCAAAATCCACCAAAATTAGCCCAATTACCAAAATACCTCCAAATTCCAAAAAAAAAAAGCCCAAAATTGATCTAATACTCAATTTTTCACCAAAAAGAATTCTAAACCTCTCCAAATTACCCAATTACCCTAAAATTGCAAAAATCGACAAAAATGCCAATTTTTTACCAAAACACCAAAAATACCCATTTTCCAACCAATATTACTCAATTGCCCCCAATTTTCACTGAGTCCATTTCAAATCCACCCAATTCCAAATTCAAACCCAATTTTACTAAAATTCAAACCCAAAATCAAAGCTACCATATTTCAAATCCAAATTCACCCAAGTCAACCTTAAATTCAAAATCCAATCAAAGTTGAATCTACATGACTCAATTCATTATACTTATGCCCCAAATTTCACCATGACAATTTCCAAATTCCATCAAGCCCACCATACCAACTTTAGAAGCCCAAAATTAAACTCTTTACATTAAATTTAAAAGCCCAAATTTCATGCCCAGCTTTTAACCTTCTTCAATGCCCAGCTTTTAACCTTCTTCAAAATCAAATGAACCCCACATGACATGAAGGTCCCCTCTCATCCATTTGATTAAAAGCAAATCCTAAGTCCTAAAGTTCATAAATTGATAAACCTAATTTGGCTTCATGACACCACCTCACAAGTGCCCCATTTTTCACTTTCTTTCTTCATGAAAATAACCAAGCCATATGCAAGCCTCTAAGCCATGTCCAAGCCACATGCAAGCCTCCTTAGCGCCACACATGCCAGTCTCCCCTAAATGAAAAAATAAGGGCCTACTTTCAAGCCTCCAAGAGAGTGTTTCACCACATCTATAGCCTATGTTCAAACCCTAGCTCCGCGGATGAGACTTCATGATCTAAACCCAATGACCAAAAACCACACTAGCCACCACAGGGAGGTGAACCAAGCCCTTTCCATGGAACTAACTGAAGTCAAAACCAAAAGTAGCCCCAAACCCATTTCACTTCAATCCACTAATGGAAACATGGAACCACTTAATTGACTTCACCATTCTCCACACCTTAATTCTTTGAATCAGTTAGCAACCTCCCTTGGCTTTGCCGACCACCCAAAACCGAGGGAAGCCATGGTCAACACTCAAAATTTTATCCATCCAATGTGGTTCATTCCAATTGGATTCTTGCCCTTGTCAGCCCTCCACCTCAACAATATATTGGGCACCTCAACTTGCCCAGTCAGCCACCATGGCCGAGCCTATAAATCCACGACCACCCCACGACCAAAGAAGGAGAAGAGCACTAACCTAAGGGAAACTCTGTCCAATTGTCTCCAACCGCTTCTAGCACTTTTGCGAAGTCATCCCCACATTTCCAAGCTTAAACTCCATAAGCTTCCCCATAGTCTAAAATCACTTCACCAATCAAAAGCCCACATTGTCGAGCTCTCTAACCTAACCCTATACACACTAAAGCCACCCTCCGACCAAAGTCATACATAGACCCAACCACATAGCAAATTGACACTCAGAGGAAGTTCCTGGAACCAAGGTGAAGCTTCTCAACTAACCCAATCAAGGCCTCACCTCTTGGGAAAAACTATAGCTCGAAAATCCCTAATTTTACCTCGGTTTGGACTTTTATGAAAGAAATTTATATTTCATGTGTATATAGCCATATGTATATGTTAGTCTCACTTAGATGAAGGTGTAGGAACAAACTGCACTTAATTTAGTTGAGTATCGAGCGAGGCCTTAGGGTTAGAACTCGGATGTTTCACGGGTTACGAACAATCTGAGAAGATGAATAAATGACATACATTTCTGCATGTATCGAACAAACAACGAAGATCGGGTCGGACGGGGCAATGTAACGCGAATCACAGCTCGAGTCACACCAATATGTAAAGTGCAAACAATCAAAATGCGTCACACGGAGTATCAGAGACGTAATAATTAAATTTAGAAAATACTATTTAACTTCAAAAATTCATATCTTGTTGTAGAAAAATCATTAAAATAAAATAAAAATACCTCTAAGCTCAATGAATAGAGAAGAATTTAATAAACCAAAAATCAAAAATATCTATTAAGTATTTTATTTTAAATTAATTAAAACCCACATAGACAAATCTAATTGTAATGAATTAAATTAATTGTCATAATCACATGAAATGTTGAGGTTTGTTCCTAATGACACTATGGATGTTCTGTGATTTTTCCAAAATGATTTTTCCAAAATCAGAGGTCACCCCTAGCATCAAAAGCCCTAATTTTCTAGGGAATTCGCCTTGTTTTAATTAAAAAAAATTATAAAAAAATAACATAAAAACCAGAAAAATATAAAATCAAAACAATTGTTTTCACTGTGGTTAAAGGACCAAAGGATAGTAAAAATTGGGTTTTGAAATAAAAAAAAGGTATTATTAAATGTTTTTCTATTTAAAAATTAATACAAAAAATATCTTTGATTAAAGAAAATAATCCTAGGAAGTTCCAAGAAAAATTTCAAAGTCAGAAAAATTATTTAATATAAAAATGTCTTTTTTAAAAAAAAATAGTAATTTTTTTAAGATGAATTAAAGAAAATAATCCTTGAGGGTCAGTTTGATTAACTTTATGGAGTTTAAGCTCGAGCTCAAGCTCGAGCTTAAGTCTACAAGTTTGAGTGACTCGTTTACAATAAAAGAAAGAAAATAATATTAATTTAAGATAGTATTGTAATAAAATGACAAATAGAATGAACAATTAGAAGAAAAATAATAAGAAGTCACTTAAACATTTTTAATACTCTTAAACATAAAATTTCTAAATTTAATATATTTGAGTATATTTTTTATTAATAATTTGTTTACACGAACCGGCTCATGAGCTAAAGAGTCAACTCGAGCTTAGCTTGAGCTTGGCTTACTAGCTCATTGAGCTCGGTTCACGAGCCAGCGATCGAGCATAGTCTCGAGTTAGCTCTGACTCACACCCCTAGACAAGACAGCCAATCAATACCTGTTTAAGAAAGTAATTAAGATAAATATAAACTTTTTTCTTTTAATTTTATAAATAAAATTCAACTTTTCCTGTCGGATATATATTAACAAGAAACTTTAGTAGATAAGAGCAGTTTGTGATAATTTAGGATAATGGCTTAAGAATTCATGCAGGGAGTGGGAGAGAAGCAAATAGATAATGATGGACTTGCCATGCACTTACTGCTTTGGGTTGAACCTATCCTTTAAAATAAAATTATTATTTAAAATAATAATAATAATAATAATAATAATAATTAAGAACATTGATTATATGCACCAGAAGGGATTAGTTTGATTGACTTAGGTTTTAGATAAAGTATAATACAATTATATTACAATATTGGGTTGAGCATAAGATGCATTTTCATTGGTTTTGTGAAGCTACTAAGATTTGGGCTCGTCCGAATGTCTTTCGTCGTTCGACGGTGCTTCTTTAAAAGTCGTCCAGTTGATAAAATCTTCTACGTTCTAAAACTGTAAGAAATTAGTGTTCTTGCAAAACAACTTCGGGAGACATTCAGAAGACATTGTTTCACCAAACGAAAGTTTTTCCATGCGTACACATTTATTGTAACGGAACCGAGCTTCACCGTCTTCCCAAACGAAGCCTAAATGTTAATCCAGTTCGAGTTTATCGAGAAACTTATTATAATGAGTTTTTAATTCTTTGTTTTTTCTCCCATTTTTTAATCAAACTAAATTAGGAACAAACAAACCTTACAAAAAATAAAATAATCCATATTTATCCTTAAGTTTATGGAGCTGAGTAGGAGTTTTTTTTATATACTGAAGCTTATCTCTAAATCCAATTGACCTTCAAGTAATGAGGGGGGAGACTATGGTAAAGGGTAGCCTGAAGAGAATATATATC
>NW_018164851.1:424809-432001 GCF_001263595.1 Phalaenopsis equestris
CGTTAGGCTTAACGAACGAGCCGAACACGAGCTGTTCATGAACAACGAGCCAAATTGACAGCCCTACATAAGACGTGTCATATATCTAAAATAATATGGATAAGTATTATGCAATAAAATGAAATGTTTGGACATCCTTGAAGGCTTATATTTAAACAATAAGTTATCAAATAATTTTATATTAATTCACTGTATTCAACAAACGTACATGTTTTAATTTTTTGTTACAGCTCATAAAAATTATGTTTGTGAGATCTTACGATAAACCAAGTTATAAAATACACTTCCATCTTCTCAAATATATATAATCCGATAACAGTGAGCGTGCTTATCCAATGGAACAGATGGATAAATATTTACCTGATACTCTACTCGCAGCGAGCTAGAACAACGTTAATCGCTCAAAAATCGATTCAAATTTTTGCTCGAATTGAGATCAAGATCGGATCGAAATAAACAAGCCAAGCAATAAACTGAAAGTTTGGATTTTTTTTTTTTTTTTTTTGAACTCGCTCAAAAATCGAATTGAGATCAAGATCAGATCGAAATAAACAAGCCGAGCAATAAACTGAAAGTTTGGATCTTTTTTTTTTTTTTTGAACTGATTTCAAGCCATACATGGATCTACTCGAACGAACTTGAGACCCGCTCAAAGTACTTTTTATATATATAAATTATATATACAATGCAAAGTAAAATTGAATATAACGAATCACAAGTCAATTTCAAGGTTAAAAACAAAAAATAGACAACAACATAAAAAAAATGTATTTGCTTGTCTATTTTTTATTTTATTTATGTTTTCTATTTTTTTGGGAGAACACTCGTACTTTTAAAAAACTAAAAAACATTTTTTTTTTTTCTAAAACACCAAAACAACCTTTCGCCTCGTCCGCAACTGCTGTCCACTTGCCGTCGGCCCCCACTCGCCCCCGCCAACCGCCCATCCCCAGGTTATGCTTTGTGCTCGGTGAAGCCGTGGGTGACAGCTTAATACTAGAGCACACATAGATCCAACCGTTTTTTTTTTTTTAAATATAATTTTTTCTTTAAAAAAATAAAAAATAACCAACCAACCATGTTTTGTATTTTTTATTTTTAAAATCATATAAATCATAACATTTTCAAAAAAAATTTCTAAAATCAAAAAATAAAAAACAAAATAGACTAAAAAAAATAAAAATAAAAAATAGAAAGTAATATCAAAGATGCCCTTAATATGAGCCAGTTAGTTTCAATATTGAGCACAATCAAACCAATCCAATGTATAACAGATCTAACAACTCAATTTGAACCAGCTCATTTTAATTTCAAGCTGGATCAGCTCGATTTAATTTTGAGCCTACTCGGCTCGAAATTGATTATAACGAGCCACGATTCAATTTCGAGTCAAACTAAGTGTAATCGATTTGATTCAACTCAGCCCAACATCGGATCATTAACAGGTTTATCTACTCATTACTCGAAGAATAAATAAAGATTACTAAAATATTTTCTCCATCATCACTATCATCGTTACAAAAACTCTAAGTTCGATTACATTCTACATGCGACGAGAAATAGTTTAACTTAAAATAATCTTGACAAAAATATACTTCATTGCAGGAACATTAAGTAAATGCCACACAAGATTAGATTAAAAAAAAAAGCAGAATGATATTTTGATCTCTGAATATAACCTATTCATTGAATCCCTCTTGAGTCACAAGAGCAAAATAGTGAATTTGTGACTTCTGCAATAGGCAGTTCTGCCAATAATATACAGAATGAGCAGAAGATTGGGACAAATGCCATCAGGGAAATCTAATAAACTAAAGTAATTAACTTGGCTACTATGTCAATGATATACATATCCTAGGAAGTGGATGTGTTTAGGGTTTATTTTCGTCAGAATCTACCTCAGATTCCATAAAACTAAATGTTCTTTGCCCCTCCAGACAAAGAAGTATGGTACCAGAATTTTCTTGATTGAATTTAATATCCTCCTTCTGAGCAAGGTCCAGTACCTGCAATGAATAATATGATGGCAAATGGTGAGTAATATTTTTAGTTTGTTTTTCAGTGCACAAAAATCAGCTTGTACTTTGTTATTGGGCTGTTTACATACATAACACCCGAAGCATTGTTATTTACAAATGTAGCACTCTCATTCATCTATTTTTTCAAATTCTCACTTAGATTTCAAAATTTATGATAAAACTCATGCCTATACTTTTCATTTTATCAATTTCTCAATGATTTGATCGTGACAAGCATAAATACATCGGTTCGGTGGTTCAAAAATACCACATGGGTGCTATATTTTGTAAATATCAATATTCAGGTGCTATGTATATATTATCCCTTTATCGACAACAACAATAACAACAAGCCTTTATCCCACTAGGGGTTGGCTACATTAATCCCTTTTCTCCACTAGGTCCTATTAAGTATCATATCTTCATTTAATTCTATTAGGTTAAGATCATTTTTTATATAATATGACCAAGTCCTTTTAGGTCTACCTCCGTCTCTCTCGTCATAAGTCGAATTTTAAAAATTTCCACTCCTAACTAGATCATCAGATGGTCAACGAATAATATGACCAAACCATCTACCATCTAAGACGACTTTCTCTATTTCTCTAATCTTGTCCGCCATTGGAGCTACACCAACCTATCACAGATATATATTCATTTCGCATTTTGTCTCTAAGTGTCAAGCCACTCATCCACCTAAGCGTTCTTATCTCAGCAATCCTTAACTTTGTTTTATGCTTATCTTTTAAAGGCCAACATTCTGCGCCGTAGAGCATTTCAAGTATGGCCACCATCTTATAAAATTTTCCTTAAAGTCTACATGGTACTTTTCTATCACAAATTAGACCCAATGCATTCCTCCACTTCAACCAACCAATTTGAATCTACTAATAACATTCAAATCTATATCACCATCACTTTGAACAATAGAACTAAGATATCTAAAATGTTAACACCTTCTAATGATTTGCTCACCATAGTTATCACTAGAGCTGCAGATACCGGGGACAACACAAATCACAATAGAAACAATAATATTATTGCTGAAATTGAAAACAGTAACAACGACAACGCCTCCCACATCAAATAATGACAGACAACACAACAATACCCCAGGGAAGGACAAAGGTGCAGGGTGGTGACTGGCCACAAGGTAGAGGCGGGGTGGAGGTTCCGGCGGTGGTGGGGGGGAATCGAGAGGGAGGGATTAACGGCTGGTAGCAGGAAGAGGTAATGGGTCATGGCAATGGAGGGAAAGGACTAGAGATGGTTATGGGTAGAAAGGAGGTGTGGCGGAAGGGCATAAGCACAAGGAACCAAGGGTTTGGAGGAAAGTAGCAGGCTGCTGACAAATCTGGGGCAGACATGGGAGGGGAAGAATGGCATGAACGAGAAGTGGCGGCTGGAAGCAGTGATCTGCGGGAAGAGTTCGGCTGGGGAAGATCGGCAGGGGTGGCAGCAGGCAAGGGAGGGGATGTCGGGGAAGATAACCACCTCCGGGGAGAGGGTTACAGCCGAGCACCACCCTATCCGTCAGATACAGCCCTCGAAAGGGAAAACAGGACGTTGGCGGCTGTCCACACAACTGAAATCAGAAGCAGCATAAAACTGAACCCTAAGACCTAAGAGCACATAAATACTTAGAAGATATGTGGAGGACGTAGGACCCCTCTTCTATTGGGTGGCAGCTCAAGCCTAAGGGTCAGCCAGCCCTAATGCCTCCCCCAACTAAACCGATTCAGCCCCTAGACTAGTTCAGTGGGTGGAGGACCATGTCAGGTACAACTACTATAATTGCATTTCATGTATTCAATTTTAGATCGACTCAATAGAAGCCTTTAGACTCCAATGTGGACCTCCAAAAACATAGTTAATGTATGACAGTAGTAGGTAAAATAATAGATTTATGCAATGAATGCACCAGCAATTGGTAAAGATTCACAAAGTTGGTTGATGAAACTACATTCTTAAGGAGCTTTCATTTCTATTTGTCCCTCCTACGTTTTTGCTAGATATAAGTTTTGATTTGTATGCATCCGTGGACCACATGAGCCTACCAAGGAAACCGTGGATCAACTGCTATATTTGAGGGGGAGAAAGTATTCTCCCTTAATTATCCACTATTGTGTTTTATTTATTTCCTTCTTATTATGATGATTCGAATTTCTATTCAATTGTATTAGGGTTAGCCTGAGTTGTGTATACACTTGTTAATTGTTATTTGCTTGCATTAAATGAATGAAAAATTAGAGAGTTTTTTACTTCTAAGAAAGTTTCTCCCAAATTCCACAGTAAGAATTGCAAATACCATTTTAAAATATATTCGACTAAAAAAATTATTTTTAAAATTTTCCTCTAGCCTGACAAGTAAATATCCTGTATCAGTTGAGCAAATACTAATAGTATGAATTATCCAGGCTCAATCAACTATATTGCTTTAAACCGAAAATCAAACTTATGACGTGTTTCATATCTTCAACTACAGGAAAAAAAAATTCATAAATTATATCTAGCTCGTGCAATGAGGCAAGCCTTTAGCAGCAGTTTAATGATAATTAAAAAAGCAGTTCAGCCGAAAACCATCAAAAATGAAATGGTGGCTTTGGGTTGTTGTGGCTTTACATGTTAATTATAGTTTCAGTTTTGATCAATTAAAAACCAGCGTATTTTTTGCTACAGCATTTGTTCCCTATATTTGGATCTTGATGTCATGAATCCATCTCCATTCAATTTTGCATTTCTTGCAAAAATATGAGTGGAATCAGATTAAAACAATAAACTAAAAAAATACTAACAAGAAAAACAAAATAAAACACTTCCAATTAAAACATTAAATAGAAGATAATGTAAGCCATGACATTAAGAAAAAATTTTGAATAATTATGCTTTTTAACAGTGATTCAAAATTCTGACAAATAAAGGAAAAACGCAGCAAAATGAGAACAATTTTAACTTGTCCATACCGCCCGCCTCAATTTGCCCAGTCCAACACCATTTGCGCCACACCCGGTTATAACTCTAAGAAAATGGACAGCTAGCCAATTTTTAAGAAATAATTAGCTTCAATACCATAAATACTTTTACATTTAAGAATAGAAACAGCAAAGAAAATGGTCACAGCATTTAACATGAGATACATACAAGGAATGTATGCGAACAGTAGTAGGTGAAGCTTCAAGAGCCGAATGGCTTGATTGACATGTTGCCCATGTAAATCAATCGTGACACTGTTTTTTATGCCCTTATTTCTGCATGAAAAATATGCTAAAACGTAATGTTAGAAGCACTTCCGGGATATAATTTTTAAAAATGATATAAGAACCTGGCCTCGAAAATCTCCCGGCTGGCTTTCTCATCTGCCTCATGAGCCAACTTCTTGTAGAATTTTCCCTAAATGAAATAAAAGTTTTCTTTTAACCAAAACAGTATCTCCATTGTTGACAAAAATGAGAATAAGACATCACAAAGTAAAACTTTATGGGTATGAAAATTTCTTGTACAAAATTGGTAGGCAGTTCAACCACTTCTCCAAATTGCAAGGATGCAATCTCAATTTCATATTAGTAAGAAACAAGGGCCTTAAACAGTATTATAAATTACTACAAATCCTCTAATTATCTTCTGCTATCCGAATTCTTATTTGCTCGAGTATCATACTACATTATTACATTTCCACCTGAAACACGAAGGTCCCAACACCTAGGTCATCATAATAATCATCATTAGCTTTATCCAACTATTTAGGGATGGCATTATGATTCCTCCAATTAATTTTTATCTTCAAGACTCTTTATTAATCTAATGTGTAGTATCTAATACACAAGGCCCTCATATCAGATTTATAATAATCATAATCTAACCACTAAGGCCAACATTAACTATTTAGGGTTGGCATTATGATTCCTCTAATTAATTTTTATTTTCAAGACTCTTTATTAATCTAATATGTAGTATCTAATACACAAGGCCCTCATATCAGATTTATAATAATCATAATCTAACCACTAAGGCCAACATGAATCCTCATTTTCCATTAACTTCTTACTAAGGAGGCATTAAACATATTTTGCGCATATTTTTGCAAATATTAACCATCATATGGATGCATTTTTGCTTTTCTCTCTATGTCCAAATCAACTAAAGGGTTGAGAAAGGAATGCATTGCAAAAGGAATAAAGTGTAATTAAAATGTAGAGTATTTGAAATACTTTTGAAGCTATTCGATTTTGTGTAAATTAAATGTAACAATTTGTATTTTTATATATGGTTTCAAGAAAAATGAAATCAATACAAAACATGCTTGGTGAGGGGGCTGTGTGACGCTGCGATAGGTGGAGACGGGTGGCAGCGGCGAACATCAACAACAAGCTGCAAATTGGGATGTCAGAATTTATTGGCAGTGGCAGGCTGCCAATGGTGGTGGCAGTAACAATGACGATAGCAACTGTAGGAGGTGTTGACCTCATTTTGAGGTCATTTTTCCTCTTCTTACTATGGTTTCCTATTGACCATCTTAGAGGACTAGTATTGGGATCCATCCCTCTTAGAAATTCAAGCCACTTCGTGATTCTCTTGTGGTGTCTTGCATGGGTGATATCAAATCATCGTCGTTTGGTCGAGTGGTTAAGGACCATGTGGAGACTCAGAGAGAAGTTCCCAATAGGATCTCAAACCCTAAGGAAACCACTTTAAGACTTTATCAACACACTCACACACACAAAATTCACAAAATCCACTCAGTTGCGCAAAATCGGACTAGAATTGAGCTTAAACAGAGTAAAAATGTGAACTTCTCCGGACAACCCTCGATGACGAAACGGATTGTGTCGGCGCGTCCGGAACGTCAATTTTAGCTATGGAGGACACCCATATTGCCATAATTCAGCATATGAGCAAATCGCACGCAAATCGATGAATTAGTCCAAACGACATCGGATGACGAAACGGACTGTGCCGGCACTTCCGGAGAGTCAATTTTACCCTGGAGGGATACCCACTTTGCTAGGGTTCCAAGCACGAATAAATTGCACGTTAATTAATATACTTAAATAATATAATATAATATAATATAATATAATAATACAAAAACAAAAAGAAATCCTTATTTTAAACCTCATTTCACCTAACCCGCATCTCGTAGCCTCACCTCCCTTCTTCCCAGTCGCGGCTCGATC
>NW_018164851.1:433642-445718 GCF_001263595.1 Phalaenopsis equestris
TATGGTGTACCCTAGTTCCAAGTCAACACCCAGGGTCAATCCTAAGGCCAAGTAGCCCTATAGGAACTCTTCTTGAGCTTCCCCCATAATGATCTTACCTACTAAATATTAGAGGTTAGGACCAATATGTGGAACTTCAAGTTGAGTAAAGAGAAGAGTTTTGAGTTTCTAATTGTGAGGGTACCTTTTTCTAGTTTTCTAAGACTAGTCTATAGGAAAATCCTATGGCTAGACCTAGGCTACTAAAGAAATTTATAGACCTCAACCAAATGTGAGGTCAACAGTACCCATACCCTCTTCTTTTTCGACCATAATGTCTCGGGACGGGGCGTCTTAGTAGAAACATTGATACATCGAGGGGAGGTATGCTCCCCGTGGTGTAGACCGGCTACAGTGTCAGGTAATCGCTTTGTTCATATCTCTGGCATTGCAGGAATGACGAGTAAGATCTTCAGACCCAGTCTCGACTTAACCGGTCGACGGTCTGTGGTCCTGGTGGCAGTATGATCAGTAGTAATCACTGCGGTATCAACTCTGTTCCCCAAATGAAACCAAACGGATATGCGAGTAGGTGGCACTCTAGCTTTTTTGCGGGACTATCTGGCAGACTAGATGCCTTCCAAAATTTCCCTCTTCATGCAAGGAGAAATTGAATCTCCCACTCATTTAAGTAACTCGTTAACCGAACATCCTTCTTTAGTAGCAAGCCTTCTAAAAACAGCACTAACTCGGGTGATAGGAGTGAACTTCTTTTCCTCCTCACTGTGCCCATGAAGTGACGTTAATGCGGCAGCGATCCTTTGGATACTCTCATATCCATTTGTATCTGTCAGAGAATGGAATCTACTTCCTCGCAAGAGTGGATAAATTTCCGGTAAGACTTCTTCAACTTGATGAGGCTACTCCTCAACAGGTGTCTTTTTAGGATCCTGGGCTTTGATGACCCCCTGAACCCTTCTGTTGCGGTTCCTCCTTTGAGTTCGAGTCAGTGGTACAATCCTTGAGCTTGACCCGATTTCAAACACGGGTGGTGGGATATTTAATTCCTCAGTTGGATCCTCAACAATCATTACTTCTTTCACCTTAGCAGCAGCGGGGATAGCAGGTTTCACGGGTGCTGCGATGGCAGTAGCTTTAGCCTTCAGGCAGGGAAGTCTTGAAGGCACTTCAGGTTGAATTCTGCAAAAACTCCTGCATTTCTGGAGTGGCGATCTTCATCACCACGAACAGGGCTTTTTCGAGGATGACCTTGAGTCTTCAAATCTAGCTCCGAACTTGATGGCAGGATCGACGTTATGGGCGGTGCGGTCCATTTGCAGGTTGTATGAAAAGGTCAGCGTTGGGTAGGCCATTGCAACGGGCTTTAAAACAAAAAGCTTTAGGGCTAGCTATATGGCCGAAAACCTTGTACTTTTTAGTGCAAGATCTGAAACCAAGCACCGACAGTAGAGGTTGATCCATAGATCGGGTGGGTCTTAATTTACAGGTATTTAAAATCTTATTTAAGAAAAATTTAATTAATGTAAGAAAATTTAAAAGTGCGTACAACACAACACGACTTGGTTTAATTTGCAGAATAGCAAATCAAATTTGGAAGGGAGATGTGAAATATTTTAGGACCCAATGCAGGACCTATTTAATGGCAGAAAATGCCCAGGTGGAACTAGTCCACCGACACACCTATTGGGGGTCCAACCCCATAGAAAAATTCAAAGAGTCCTTAATGGCCTTTTGAACCACTCTGTTCAAAATGGTTGAACAGCTAGTCTTGAAGTCCAAGTAGTTAGGTGTAATTTCTCCAAGATAGAAATGGATAAAGTATGCTAATAGAAGAAGGGTAATTTGGTTCAAGAGGGACATGAACACATTACCGATGTGTGAAAATAATATTTCTTGATTTATGGAGAGAAAAGCATGTCCCCAGCGGAGTCACCAGAAGCTATCGACGTTATTTCGGGTGTTTGTGGGGAGTTGAGAAAAATGAAATTGAGAATATTTGGGATTTATTGAGATTTTCTAGGAATTTTTGGAATTTTTTGGATTTTGGGCACAAGAGGGGTATTTTGGTAATTTGGGGGTGTTTTAGGGGTAAAAGGCCAAGATGGGTATTTTGGTAGAGTTGTGGTACCAACCATCACCAACAAGCCATGGACCAATGGAAACTGCATTTTGGGTCCTCTACATAGTGGTCTTAGCCAAACCATAGCCCTAGGGCTGGTAGGTTTAGGGGATCATCTGCATGAGTATCTCAAAAAGATCAAGGGACCTAGGCTAGAAATTTGCGTTCAGGGTTGTGAGTGATTGTGAGTGTGGATGAGTGTAGATGAGTGTAGTGAGTGTAGTGAGTGCCTTAGCTCCAGACCAACACCCAGGGTCAACCTTAGGGTCCAGCAGTCCTAAGGGTGGCTCATCTTGAGTTACCCCTATAGTGACCCCAACTACTAAGTATTTAGAGGTTGAGACCAACATGTGGAACTTCAAGTTGAGTAGAAAATAGTTTGGAATTTCTAGTGGTGATGGTGCCTTTTCTAGTTTTCTAAGAACAGTCAATAGGAAAGTCCTATGGCTAGACCTTAGGCTACTAAAGAGGAAAAAACTAAACCTCAACCATAAATGAGGTCACAATTCTTACAAAAAATCAGTAACAAACTCCCAAATGGTGGTGGAATGAAGATTGAAAAGTGTATGGTATGTAAGAGAAAGAATGGTGGTGAAGAATTGCAAAAAGGAGCATATTCTTTGATCAATTTCAGCCCCAAATAGAGCCTAGAGTCGGTTCTCCAATAGGTGCATCCAAAAAGACTTCAAAAAGTGTCCAAATTCTTTGAATCTTCTAGAAACGGGGTCTAAACCGACACTGGTGTCGTTGGCTCCCATTCTGGCACCATCGGCTCCAGTGGTCTGTAATTTAATTCCCTCTTCTCTATTAAATGACACCATCCGCGTTCAGTCTGGCACCGTTCGTGCTGAACAAATTTTTAATGTCTTTATTTTTTGCTTTAAATTTCATCATTTTTGCTTCCTTTTTGCTCCAAGTCCTAGAATTTTCTGAACAAAACCATAACATACTTTTGGGAAGTCGCTGAGGTTTTCGTCACGATCCATGACATCCTCTACTTCTTCTTCCTTTAGATTCTAAAAATAAATGTTTCAAATTTGTGTCATTCCCCTTTCACACCTCGTTGTCTGATCTCTTTGAAAATTCCTATCCTTTGAACTCCTTGAAGACAATATCGCCCGGATTTTTATCGAGAGTTTTCTTGAGTGACTTTTTTTATTAAAGATGTAATTAACTATAAAGGCTTGCCTTTATAGGAAACTTTCAAGATCCCAACTTAATATAAACTCTATTTAATTTTTCATATTAAATAGGAGAACTTGTCGACTTATACTAAAATGGTTTTGCAGACTAAACAGATGTCATATATTTCTTAGTTTATTTGATTGAGTCTCACTATCAAGTCATGTGTTTATCTTTTGAGATAGATACATGGCTTGAGGTGTAGTGCTCTTTCATCTAAAATTTGAAAGATATGAGATTAGTTTGATTTCATATTTTTCTAAACTAAATATATGTATATAATGTCCCTCCAAAGTGGGCGATAGGATTCTGATTTGGGTGACCGACAGCTTCCACAAGAGCCCCTAAAATTGTGTGGACAATCACTAAAATAGAAAAATGCCCAAAAATATCACAATTGGTTCCCTAGTCACTTAAGAGCAATTAAAATATTTTGCTAATTTTCTATGTGACGTTATGAATCCTTAAAGGCTTAAAAAAGAATTTTCCATAATTTTGCACTAAAATAATTACAATAAATAAAATTTCAATAAAAAAATATGAAATGTGTTTCTCTAAGTTCCATGGACATGGAGAGAATTAAGAAAAATATAGAAGTTAATTTTCAACTTAAATAATATTTTATATTTAATTAATACTCAAAATATTTAAATAATTATAATAATTAAAACATAAGTTGAAAAATCATGAAAATTGTTCTTAGTAGTCCTGTATCCTAGGTGAACCTTTCATAATTTTCCTAAGCACAGATAATTTGTTTTGGTTGATTAAATGAATTGATATTGAAAAAACCTTTTTCTAAATAAAATAATTATTAAAAATTAAATAAAAATCAGAAATTTGAATTTTCTCCTTTGATGTTTTAATTGACCCATGAGTGGGGTATTATAAAAATTTTAAAGTCATTTGAGTTATTTTTAATGAATTATTGAAGTGGAGAGCCATAGGAGTGAAGTTGTAATTTTGGATTTTAATGCCTTAATTAAATTTTAGGATTGATTAACGGTAAATGTGTAATTTCTATCATGATGAGCTCTTTTGGATGATTGAAACATAAAGGATTAAATGGTAAAAACCAATTCTTCACTCTTCCACAATAAGGTTATAATTGAAATTTTCCTTAATTATTATAATTTGGAAGGTAATTAAAGTGTAAGATCTTAAGGTGAGGGGTGATTTTTAAAAAAGATAACTCACTAATTTAAGATCCACAGTTAATGTTTGAGTGATATTATAATCATTGACAAAGATTAAATAAGATATAATTTAATATCCCTAAAAGTTCATAAATTATCCCCCCATAAGTCTTAAGGGCTTAGTAGTGAACTAGGCTTAATCTGAATTTGCTAAATGAGGTTCAAGAAAGAAAACATAACTAATTATAAACATTTTTTGAAAAAACTACTAGCCCATCTTCAAATGTGGGCATGAAATCCTTAATAGCTTGAGTTTGTCCCTTTAAGGAACTCACTCATTTAACTTTTAAATGAAACAACAACAAACTATTTTAATACCCCTCTCATGAAATGATTAAAACATCCGGTTCATTGAGCATGAAGTAGTTAACCAATCAAACCCTAAATTTAACTTCAGATAATTATTTGAACAATATAATAAATTTAAATGTACTCAAACATTTCGAAGGATTCTAAATGTTGTTTGAGGTCATGTTCCGAACACGTTTATGATCTCTTAGATATTTTGAAGGATGAATGAACTTATAATACTTTGTTCAAGAAAATCATCCATTAAAAATTCTGGGGAACCACCGAATTATGACCCAAAACTTATTAAGGGTAGCTTGAACCTTATTTTCTATTTACTTTCCTACAATTTTTTTAATTTTTTGCAAAATTATATATACTGCAAAGCTAATCTTTTATCGGGAGTGCAAAAAGATGACAAGTACACATTTACATTTTTGTACTATAACTTTATTTACTTTACAACACTTTCTTACCTATTTCTATTTACTTTACTCTACAAAACTTAAAACAATATCAAAACAAAACAACCTTTTTAAAATTAAAACAACATTTTCAAAAACAAAAAAATAACATAACTTCATAATACGTCCTTTTGAAATTATGGGAGTCCTTTGAATCGGGTAACTCATGGTTGCTAACGAGATCTCCCCAATTTAAATGATCTTAAAAGCTCGTTTAGGCTAAGTAAATTAAAAAACATAGTGGTTCTAAAATAAGGGAAATGTTTGATCCTAACCCGTGTCACTCTAATAAACTTTAATTCCCTCCAACACAATTGAAATATACATGGTAAAACGTTTTGTACCTCAGACATTAAGACTACCGCTGTGAAGAGGAGCTTGGAGCTAGCACTGAAGGCAACTGGGCAACTGTGTAGCAAAGCTAATGGATATATAATAGCAAATCTTTACTTAGAATTAAATTCTCACATTATCATTAGACCTTTGCATGACCGTGTCATGCAAATTAAGCTTTAACTCGCCTTAGGCTCTGAGGTTGTCATTTGTTATAACATAAATCCTTCTATATTCCATGCTATTTATGTCACTATCTCACATAAATGTAAGCCCTAATAAATAACAATGGGCATAATAAAAAATTAAATAATATTATCTAGTCAAAGTTGATCTCTTCAAAATTGAAGCTAAACCATAGGATAGCTTGAGAAGTCACCGAGATTCTCCTCATGATCCGTGGTAGCCCCTAGTTTTTTTGTTTCCTTTCTCGGATTCCATAATAAATATTCCAAATTTGATCTTTTCCCATTTGACTCTCCTTTGTCCGACCTTTGAAAAGTCCTACCCTTTAAAATTCTTGAAGGCATTATTTTCTGATCTAAATAGGGAGTTTTCTTAAGTGACTCTTATCATTTAAGATGTAATTAACTATGGGCGCTTGCCCTTACATGAAACCTTAAGAACCCAAACTAAAAATAAACCCTATCTAACCCTTCATATTAGATAAGGAAACTTGTTGGTCAACATACATGTATGCAGACTAAAATAAATGTCATAAATTCTATAGTTTATTTAATCAAACCTCAACAGTAAGTGATATATCTATTACTTGGGGTAGATGCATCACTTACAATGTCGTTTTTTTTATTTAAAATATTGTCTAGATGATATTAGTTTTGTCTATATATATACTAAATTAAACAATATTTTTAAAGCAATTGACAATTTTCCCATTTGGTGACCGACACATACCTATCCAAAGGAATAGACATATCACTTATATGTGAGGCTCGATTAAATAAACGAAAGAATTTATGATATCCATTTTAGTCTGTAAAATTTACATTGACTGACGAGTTCCCTTATCTATTTTTGTAAGATTATATAGGTTTTATAATAAACTGGGTTCTAGAGTTTCTATAAGGGCAAACCCCTATGGTTAATTACATTATAGATAACTGAAGCCACCTAAGAAAAAACTCGATTTAAATAAAAAATATTGTCTTAAAAAAATTCAAAGGGTAGAACATTCAAGGCTGGATAAAGGAGTGTCAAATGGGTAAGGCTCAAATTTTGAACAAATATTATGAATCCAAAAGAAGAAGAACTAGGCGATGCACGAATCATGAGTAGAACCTCAGCGACATCCCCGACTATCTAATGGTTTGGCTTCAATTTTGAGAAGAAAATTATCAAATGTTTTATCGTGCCAATTATAATTCATCAAGGCTTACAATTATGTGATATAATCATACAAATAGCTTGGAAGATAGGAGTATTTATTTTGTGATAGATGACAACCTTGGAGTCTATGGCGAGTTAGGGCTCAAATTGCACAAAAGGACTGTGCAAAGGCTTAAAGATAAAGTAAGGATTTATGTCGTACTAGGTGAGCTACCTCAAAGTCTTATGGCTTATTATTTAATTTTCATAAAACATTTCTTTGTTCTAGATCTTCTTCTTGTTGTAGAATGCTGCCCTCTATCTGTTTCACCTAGCTCCAAGCTCGTCGTCAAAGTGGTAGTTTCAATGTTTAAGGTTCAAAACGTTTTATCAAGTGTGTACAAGTGATAAGTTTTATTGTTTTTCAAGTATTATGGGGGGTTAAAGTTGATTAGAGTGACACCGGTTATGATCCCACGGTTCCCTCAATCTGATTTCCACAATTTCCTTTTGAATTTACTTAGTCTAAATGAGTTATTAAACTCATTTAAACTAGGAAGATCCCTTTAGCAGTCGTAGGTTACCTCATTCGAGGGACTCTTCTAAATGTATTATGAGATTGTTGTTTTGCTATTTGGTTTTGAAAATTTTGTTTAATTTTCTAAGAAATTTTGTAATTTTTAGTTGTGGAATAGTTTTGCATGTAGAGTAAATAAATGCAGGTAAGGAAAGTGTTGTAAAATAAGTGAATAAAATTGCATTACATAAAATAAATGCATACCTGGGCCGTTATTACCGCTGCATGGTTAGCATCATAAACATAGTAGATTTGCAAGAATTAAATAGATCGTAGGAAAGTAAACTGAAGCATCTAGTACAAAAAAGTCAAAAACTGAGTTGTAACCAAACCTAAGTAAAAGAGAAAGCCCGTAGATACATATGGAAGATCATAACTGGGTGTAAGACATGGGTAAAGGTGGAGGCTTAGAGTTGGACTGTCCTGCCTGATCTTAAGTAGGAGCTACCAACCCGATAATATATAGAGGGAAATCCTAACCTCGATCCAAGTAATAAACCATGGACCTTCAAAATTTTTCGTTTGAATTTAATTGACATGCATATAAGGTTTAATTATTATTTATAAGATATTTTTAATTCAAACATTTTGTAGAGTCATGCAGTCCACAGGTTAATTAATTTAATCGAGCTAAGACTACAAGTCAGCTAAGAGCATGAGGGGAAATATCTTTTCAAGAATCGTCGAAAAGTATCATCCATCCTTATCCTCTCCTTTTATTAAAGGTCCTTGAGATAGGAGATACTATTCTATAACCACACATCGTATCCCTTCTTTTAGGACACATTAGCATTATCTTTATTGCCCCTAACCACCTAGACCTCAAACTTTCACAAGCTTGATGATCCATATGTGGAAAAAATAAATATTCCCAGTTGCTCTTAAGGATTTAAATACCTTACGGAAGACTTAAATCTTTGAGTATTGGGTCAATTAATATAGGATAAGTAGTGTAGGGTATTTTTATTGATTTAGGTGAATTATCGGGTTTCGAGGCATAACTTCGTGGGTCCATAAAAGCTTTATTAGATGATTTTACGTAATAGAGTATACTAAGTCTAGTAGTCCTTCAAAGTATCCAAAAGATCATAAAAGTGTTTGAGGCATAACCCTAAATAACTTTTAAAACCATTTGAACTGTTTTGAGTTCATTTGAACTTATTATATTGTTCAATTAATCATCCAAAGTTAGATTTAGTTTAAATGAATTAACACACCCTATGCTCGGAGAACCTTAATATTTTAATTATCCCAAGAATGGGGTACCTGACAGTCATTTGATTTTTCATTTAAGAGTGTGTTAACTCATCAAGTCATTAATAAACTTGTACCCACCACTAAAGTTGGGCTTGTAGTTTTTAAGGGTATTCATGAATTAATTATGTTCCTCTTTTATATTCCTCATTAAACAATTTTAAATTTCAAAGCCTAGCTCACTACAAAGCCCTTAAATCCAATCTTCAGGGTATTTGCAATAATCAAAATTTTAATTTAAGTGAAATCAATTTTCATTAAAAGATCATGCTTATCATCTAATCACCAATTAGGTGGCTTCAAGTAAGTGAATCATTAACTTCATAGCTAAAGCCACTACCTTAGGATCAACCAATTAAGTTGACCTCCAAATCACAACAATTTAGTGAAATTACGATTTCATTCTTATCATGAAAAGGTGACGAGTGGGTTTCTAACTCTTATCCCATTAAGTTTCAAACATTCAAAAGGGTTTATTATGATCAAAATTACCCATTTACCCCTTTGATTACTTAAAATTTTAGCGTCAAAATCTCAAAATTACCATTATGTTTCAAGATTTATGTTCATGGCAAAATTATTGGAGGTTCATCAAGGTCACAAGACCACATGGACAAAATTCCATGATTTTTTAAAACAAATTTTAATTATTATAATTATTTATTGATATTAGTGATAAATTAAATAAAAAACATATTTTAATTTCAAAATTTTTTTTCTAAAATTTGTATAAACCTCTCTAGGTCCAGAGAACTCAATGAAATAAATTTATATTTTTATAATTTTTATTTTATTTATTATAATTATTTTAATGAAAAATTAAGAAAAATATAATTATGATAATTAAAAAAACATAATTAAATTATAAAAATTAGGAAAAAAAAATTATGAAGGGTCTCAAGATATCATCAAACAATTAATTAGGAAGTTATGCACAATCATTTAAATATATTTTATATTTTTCATAGAGTCTCTGACCATAGGGAACATACAAAATAAACCTCATATTTTTTTATTAATGTTTTAATTTATATAATTAATTTAAATATAAAAAAACAACAAGTATCCTCGGAATTTTCTTGGAGCTCTATCAGGGTTTTTGACTCGATGACTTCTTCGTTTCAACTACTAGTGATTATCTGATCAATTTCCTTTCTTTTAGAATTTGAGGAGTTTTTCTATTACTGCTAGTTTTTCTTTTCCTTTTTTTTGTGTTTTTTTTTTTAATTTTTGGTTTTCCCAGGAGTTCTTGGTTCTAATTCTTTATTGGATTCACTATTCTATTGAATTTTGGAGATAACTTTCTTAGTGATCTTCCTTTCTGATATTTACTTTTCTTTGGAAATTATGATACCAAATTTATCTGTCAATGACCCAAATTATATTAGGAAGGGATCGTTTGGCGATATAGTTAGTAGATCAAATCGAGGGTACTTCCTTGTGATACAAATTGTCCTTCTCACAACTTTATAATGAATCCATGTCTGGGAGGGCTGATTGTATCTTTGTCAAGAAGGTGTCCAAAAAATTAGGCAAGCATGCTATTGTTTTCTCTGAGGCTGATAATTACAAATTTACCTTAATTGGTAAATTTCAATTAGGACATCCCAAGATGGATATTATTGAAAGAGTCTTTGATGATTTCAAATTAGCGGGAAGTTGGAAGGTAGAGCTTTTTTATGGCCGTCGTATTATGATTCATTTTACAAGGGAAGAGGATTATGCTGAGATTAGTTGTTGTTGATGGAGCACCAATGAAGATATTAAAATTTTCTTTGGATTTTGACCATGCAAATGAACCTCCTATTATCCCTATCTGGTTTAAATTACTTGAATTTATTTTTGGTAGACCCATGAAATTGGATATTTCCACTTTTAATTTAACTTGGAAGAATGTTATGAAAGAAGTTCCAAGCAAAAAATGACATTGAAGAACTTAGATATTTACTCTTAATGAATTTTCCCTAAACCACAAGAAGCCTTTGATTAGTATGATAATAAGCATATTTAGTAAAAGAAAGATGAGAAGGATGAATAGGAATTTGAGTAACCTGAAACTGTATCTCTCTATTAACCATTTTTTTATGTAAATCAATATTCCAATGATTATTGAGCCAACATTTATTGACAGTTAATAGAGCAATGTCCTCATAGTGTTCAACAATGTTGCCATGAAGATACCAATTGTCAAGCCAGAGGTCAATCTTACCTTTACCAATGTCCCAAATATAAAAATCCTTAGCTTCATCTTTTATTTTCTAAAGTTCACACCATGTTCTAGAATCACCTATATTTCTTTGAATGTGAATTGGATGAGTATGTTTACAATATTTCACTTGCATAAAATTAGCCCAAATAGTATTTTGAGCCTTAAATTTTATCCATAATTTGCAGTAGAAAATCTTGTGAAGATGATTGAAAGATTTAATCCCCAAACAACCTATAGCAATTGGAAGGCAAAGCTTATCACATTTCATCCAATGAATTGGTTTATGTTTTCCTTCCTAGAGAAATCTATTAAGAAGTTTTTCCATAATTACTTGATGAAATTGGCTTATGGTATACTGCAGGTACTAACTGCAAAACTACTTACAGGCTCTAAAAGATTAAATAAAATGTAATACATTCTAGAGAACTTACTGAGAATTAAAAACACAAATACAAAAACTAAAAAAAAAAACAAACTGACAAACTATACTGAAAATACTAAAAATGTGTTGGCATCAATCTTTGATGTCATGAGTGTAGGGTGTCCACCCGCATGACTCAGGATAGTTTACGATTTGTCTGTGACGTCCGAAAGTTCAGACACCTACCTGAGACCTTTTCGGCACGTGTTGAGGGGCACGTAGTCAGGGTCATTTTGCTAGGCTATGGATTTCGCTCAGGTGAAGGCCAGTCGGCATTTGACACGTCGAACGACTCCGATCGGGGTGAAAAATATTATGTGGCGCGTCACGCGCGATTTTAGCTTGAATTGCCCGATCACTTGATGAAGTGGTCCAAATGACCCCGTATGATGAAACGGACGTCACTAGCATGTCCGGAGCGTCGATTTCACTTACGTAAGACGTCCACTTCGCTACGGCTTCGCGAGCGGAGTAAAAATGTGCAAATTATCATTTTGGGCACGATAGTTGAAAAAATGGCCCAAACGACCCCGAATGACGAAACGGACTGCGCCAATGCATCCGGAACGTCGATTTTAGCTAGGGAGGACATTCATTTCAAAATAACGGCGCGCCTGAGCTAAAATGTGCGGGAGACTATTATAAATTTAATAATAATTATTATTATAATAATATTATCATTATTATATTATAATATAAAAACCACG
>NW_018164851.1:446133-447080 GCF_001263595.1 Phalaenopsis equestris
GTCGTTGCCTCCTTTGTGCGCAGGACCGAGGGCTGAGAACCTCCCCTCTCCCTCGCATTTTTTTTTTGCGTGTCGCCGTCGAGTTAGCTTCTCCACCTCGTCGTCCCTCACTCCCCGGTGGTCGAAATGTTTCACCGGAGTGGTTTGCTTCTGAGGGGCAGCAATGACACCGCTGCTTGAAGAGGCGTGGACGTCTTCTATTTTGCAAGAAAAGCCTCCTCCCAGTTCATCGGTGTTGAGCCTCGCTAAGGTATACATTTTTGTTTGCATTTTTTTATGGTCAAATTATTTATTTGGATATTTTGCATACCTCTTGCCCTCACTACCTCCCCCATCTTTTTGTTGTCTCATACGATCCCCTAAACTCCTAGCTAGCATTAGGTTTAATGGTGTCTAGGCGTGTGGGTTCAATCGCCCATACGGGGTGCGTGCGCCGGCATGAGTCGGCGTAACGACGTGCTTGCGTGATGGATCATTGGATTTCCTGGAGCCAGCCTTTAGGTTAGGACTTCCTGTGCATGACCAAATACCCCCCGTAGAGTCGAGTGTCTCCCCTCTTGTTGTGAACCTTAGCACAAGTCCCGATGGGTCGGAGTCCCTCACTCCCTTTGCTTTGGATTGCCCAGCTTTACTTGGAGAAGTTTGGAGGTCGAACTTGGCAAAGCGAGAGAAGCTTTGTAGCTGGCTTGCTTTGCAAAGTTTAGAGGAGTTCACAAAAATAGGAAAAGCTTTGTAGCTATCCTATTTCGCGACGTCGTGGAGAGTTTTTCCCTCGGAGATCCGGAGAGAAATTCCCCATATTTCCTCACCAAAGCAAGAGGCGGCGGTGCCGCACATCCAAGGGTCTAAACCTTAAGTCTCCCAGGTGAGGTCGTTAGCACAAGTCCAGTTTGCTATCTGCATGTTGGTTTGCTATATATTGCATTTTTTGCTTGATGCATGTTGCA
>NW_018164851.1:448919-449716 GCF_001263595.1 Phalaenopsis equestris
TTTCTACAAAATCCTAAATAAAATATTCAAGATAATTAAAATTTAGGATTAAAACAATCAGGATTTAAAAATTTTCACATTTACTTTCCTGCTTATATTAATAGGGCCTCCACAATACTTAAGGACCGCTCTAGATAACTGCATTCATATTTGCATGTCCGGAGGAGGAGTCCCCGTGCTTATCCAACTTGACTGGCCAAGCATACCTCTTTATAGGTGGTTGTCTAGTGCGCTTAGGATGTTAGAAGGCTCCCCGACCCAGACGGGGTGTAAGAACTTTTGTTTGGAGTGTTTCCAGCTTTATCGCAGAACCTCTACTTTCTTTTCTTTCCTGAGGTATCCTTGCCACTTTGGCAGGTATTTGGCAGGTATACACTTTGGCAGGTATAAGTCCCCCCTCTTGGAGCTCCATCTTTTAGTCATATGATAGAGTTTCTTTCGTTTGACCTTAGGGCTACCGAGGTTCCCTGGACGACGCAATTCACGGATTGCTGACCGGGGATCTCAGGACGTGTTGGGTCGACTACCTTCACGACCAGGTAGACTTAGGGTCCAGTTAGCTGTGGATGACGGGTCCGTGGTACCCCGACCCAATTACCTCTACCTTTTAGGATCACTCTACCTTCCTTTTGTTGAGCCCCTTCGAGCCCTGTCGCTCCTTGACTTCGTTGATATCATTTTGACTGCTCTATGCAGATGAGCTGCCGCCCATTTGGGATACGACGATTTGTCCTCTGCCCTTATGGCTTGGACGTGCTTTGACGTGTTGGGATATCCCCGTCAAGATGATTTAGGTT
>NW_018164851.1:449765-474742 GCF_001263595.1 Phalaenopsis equestris
TGTAATTAACCAAGTGGGATACGTCCCCTTGGGAGTGCTCTTGACCCCAGAACAGACACCTACACCTGAATCTCTGGTTATGGGTTGTCTACGTAGGTATTCTTTCGCAGATATCGGTTTAAGGTGCTTTCGCCCGATCTTGTTTGGACGGATACTCTTAACTTATCCTTGCAAGGTTTACCGCACGTAGGCTCTCCACGTTTTGTTTTTTCTCTTGTTTGTCATTTTGTCGTATGTCCCTTTTTATTCGATTCCTCTTCTTTTGAATCACATATATGATTCCGGAGGGTAATTTATTCGAATGGGGGAATTATACGACGATCGACAAGCTGGCGACACCTTCTAAAATAAAAGAGAGAAAAACGAACAAAAACAAAATGCAAAAAAAGTGAAAGTCTAAAGTTACTATTACAGATTCAGTTCACAACACAACATAAAAGTTTTACTACAAAAATTTTCAAATGAATGTACATCAGAATACAAACAGGAACAACCATCAAACTTCAAAAACAAACTAAACTAGACTCATAGATATTAATCCTTATATTCTTCCTCTTCATCATCTGATTCTTCTTCTTCTTCTTCTTCCTCTTCTTCTTCTTCATCATGAATGGGAGTATAGGGAGTGAAATTGGGCAAGCAGGAAAGTCCACATTAGGTTCACCACTAAGATGTCTCACCATGGCATTCTCAAACACAATGTCATGTTGAACTCTCCTTTGCTAATATTCATCATTATATGCATTCCTTGCTCCTATCTCTCCCAACTGAGTTTGAATATTAACTATATCCATTTGTTGAATCATGAGTTGATCCATAGTACCTTCAAGCGATGTACTTTGAGATGTAGATGCCCCTGCAACAGATGTATATGGCCTATCCATTCTTCCAATGATAGACTCAACAAATGATTCTACTCTTTGAATCATATGCTTCCCAATCGAATTCTGTGGTTGTAATCTTACTTCATTTCAGTGGGATTCTACTCCTGATTGTTCACATAGAGTGAAAATCAAGACAGGGTATCCCTATCCTCAAGTTGTAGAACTATCAGCTATACTCTGAGCATGCTGAACTATATGTTCACCAACATCTATTGCCTTAATGTTTTGGATGCAACAGTTTAGCACAGTTCTATCTTTCGTAACATTGGCTAAATGATTTTTTGGCAACAGTCTGGTAGAAATGATATGAAATGGTGCCATATTTTTTACTGAATAGTTAACATGGAAGCAGAGAAGTTAACTATCTTGTTATTCTTAATCTTCCATTCCACTCTTCCAACAGTCAAAAAAGAAATCACTTTCTCAAATGATGAATAAGTCATAAAAAATGCAACATATTCATAAAAAATACACCTCTCAAAAAAATACATTTCTCAGCCATAAAAAGTATTGATCCAATCAACAGTAAATTCAACTTGCTTACCTCTCACTATAATGTGATCATCAGCAGTGAATCTCAGGTTTGCATAAAACTCCCAATCCATCGAGACAATTGCTACGACAGTGAAGTAGCAGAATGCTTCCCAATTCATGGTAATAATCGGTCTCTCGACCTCGCCACCCGGGTTTGCAAACGCCCGTTCTTGGATCATTCTTTTTGTTTCAATCTGAGTATTATAACTATTTTGGGCTTGAAAATTAACAAATTTTCATGCATCGAAGTCCTATGATGGCCTTCCTCTCTTAACACAGGGAGCCATTTGAAAATTCTATGAAAATCCAATTATAGTCCAAATAAATTACTAAATAAAAAAAAAACTCCTCAAGCAAGGTTATTTCATAAGAAAATTTTCACCATGAATTTTCTTCAAGAATTTTCATCAAAAATTCTAATTTTTGGATCTCCCAAAATCCATGGTGAATATAAAAAATGTCCATATTCAAGTGAAGCTCTTACCAAGAGAAGATGATATCTATAGTTTTAAGCCTCTGAACCCTTCTCTTTCTCCCATAATGTGATTCCTTAGACCAAGGTCTTGAGGTAGAAGATGACTCATGTTGTGAAAATGGAGTTTTTTTGTGCAATTTCATGATTTTATAGGCAATATAGCGTGTTCAGACCTTTGGTGCATCATATGCCAAGGCTTGGTAAGTTGGCGCATCATGCGCCAGAGATCAAATTTTTCAGATTTTGGTTTCTGTGGAAATATGCTCCGTACCACTTTATGTCAACATCTATTTTACTCAAATAAACCTTTCTAAGCATATATAAACATCAAAACAACATATAAATTTTACAAAAAACACAAAACTCTCATTTATATATAAAATTTGTGCTATTACAAACTAACATTTTTTAAGCTAACAAACATCAAATTCAGCGTTCTAATGCAAACCAACATCCTAAAATTGAAAACTAAACATCAAAAATAAAAATATAAACATAAATAATGTTAATTAGAAAGGAAATTTAATCTAACACAACTAATTAAAACAAATAGTACTACGCAAAACTATCGTCCTCATGGATATCTCCCATTGATTAGTAGCGCACATACAGTTTGTAGAAGGGTTGAAATGAAAACTGATTAGTTGAATTTTTCTCCTCTATCCAAGCATGTTTTTTGAACATATGTACAAATCCATCTTCAATAAGCCCTGTATGTTCAAACTGTTCCTTTAGTCTCCAATCCAGATGATCCATCATTTCAGTAAAATTCTCAATCACGTGCATGAGATTCTGCACCACTTCTCTATCTTCTTGATCCTCTTTGAAAGTGCACTTGAGTTGTAGTAAGGCTAAACAGATGATGAATTGTGAGATCCTTAATCCATCAACAGATTCATATCATTCTCATTCCAATACAGTTACAATAGAATTTTGGATCCACTAGCTTCTAAGGAAGTTGCACTTTTTCCCAACTTACATAAGATACTTGCAATTAACTGCAAAGTAGAAAAATGGTGGATGGATGTCTCAGTCCAATTATAGATCAATTCATAATCAAACTTAAAACTGATTTCATAATAATAGCTTCAACATCAATAGGTTTTCTAGTTTGAATACAGTAGTTCAAAATGACACTCTCCTTAGTGACCTTACTAATTTTCATTGTAGACATTAATGTTGATGCAATAAAGAAGTTCCAGACTTTTGAAACTGGATTTAAAAATGATGAAGGAAAACATATATTTCCATCATCTCTAGCAGACGAATTTGCATTTTTATTTGTAAGGTAGCGGTAGAGTTCATTCATATTCTCTCTTGTAGGGGTATAGTTTGCATAATGTCAGATATGCACATTTTTAATCATAAAAATCTCGCTTATTCAAGAAGAACTGAATTGCACAAACCTACCTCGCACATAAATCATTCCTTGGTTGATCTCATGAAGATTTGCAAGATAGCGGTAGAGTTCATTCATACTCTTTCTTGTAGGGGTAAAGTTTGCAAAATGTCAGATATGCACATTTTTAATCATAAAAATCTCATTTATTCTTGAAGGAGTGAATTGCACAAACCTACCTCACACATAAATCATTCCTGGGTTGATCCCATGAAGATTTGCATAAAATTCTTTTACTACAGGAACAATAACAAGAATAGTAGTGTAGCATAGCACTTCCTAACGCTTTTGCCTAATAGTCTCTTCGATGTGAGTATTCAGCACGTTGAATTCTTGATTCACAAATCCCCTTTCTTTGATAAGCCTCTTCTTCACTAGAACTCAATTATGTAATTTATATGCATCAAAACTGATGAACTTGCTCCAGTTGATAATTCCAAATCTTGCAGATTTATTAAAGTAGGAAGCCATAGAAATTGAACAGTGGTGACTCTTCCCTCATTTCCCCCCCTAAAATATGGTTTAAAATCAATTTTTAGGAGATAGATGGAGAAGAAACCACAAAAAAAAACCATTTCACACATTTTAAACATTTTCTGACATGCAGGGCATCATTCATAATCACTAGCATCATGCACCAGCTCTCTGGAAAGTGGTGCATCATGCACCAATCTGGCACATCATGTGCTAGTTCTAAAATTTTCTTCGTTTCGATTTATATCCAAAAAATTCTCAATGTTTCCATAAAATTAGGTAAATAAAGATGTTTTTAAATATTTTATCAAATAGATGGAATACATAAGGACCTAAAAATAAATATATCTAAAATAAATCAAATAAAACAAACTCATAAACAAACTAAACAATGATACAACGATGCATATGTGTTGCCTCCCACAAAGCGCTTGGTTTAATATCACCAGCCCGACCTTCCCAGTCTTATTCTGGGTGACCCAACATTACTGTCTCTTTTAAATCTAGTCTTGAACCATCAAAACATGACTTTAATCTATGCCTATTCACTTTAAATATTCTTCTAGTCTTGGGGTCTTCAATATTAACTACCCAATAGAGATAAACTTTTATAACTCTGAATGGCCCTTTCCACCTGGACTTCAATTTTACGAGAAAAAATGCAATCTTGTATTTTATAATAAAACTTCCTATCAAGGTTCAAATTCTTGATTTATTATCTTTTGATCATACCATTATTTCATCTTTTCCTTATAAATCCTAGCATTATCGTAAGATTCATTCCTAATTTCTTCAAGCTCAGTCTATTGTAATAATCTTTTCTTACCAGCTTCTTTCAAATTGAAATTAAATTCTTTCATAGCCCAATAAGCTTTATGCTACAATTCAACTGGCAAGTGACAAGTCTTCCTAACAATTAATCTATAAGGGGACATTCCTATAGGTGTCTTATAGGCTGTCAAATATTCCCATAATGCAGTATCTAATCTACTAGACCAATCCATTTTACTAGGATTAACACCCTTTTCTAAAATTCTCTTAATTTTACGATTAGATAGTTCTCCTAAACCACTAGTCTGGGGATGATAAGCAGTTGCAAAGCGGTTGCAATTTTATGCATTATATTATATATTTCCACCAATCTTGCAACTGTTGCATTCTTAAAATAAGATCCTCCATCGATAATGATTAATCTCAGTATTTCATATCTTGTAAAGATATTTTTAATTAAAAATTTTGAAATACTTCGAATATCACATTGAGGTAAAGCCATTGCTTCAATCTATTTTGAAACGTAATATATTGTAATCAATATGTATATATTTTCGAATGAAGGAATAAATGATCTCATAAAATCTAATCCCACATTAAAAATTTCAATTTCCAAATTAAAATTTAAAGGCATTTCATTTCTTCTTGAAATATTACCTACTTTTTGACATCGATCACATTTTTTATATATACATTAATATCTTTAAATAGAGTATGTCAATAAAATCCATATTCTAAAATTTTATGAACAGTTCTATCATTCTCAAAATGTCCTCAAAATTCAGAATCATGACATTTTTGAATAATCTCTTGAATTTTTTTATCACGCGTTTTTCTATCATTCTCAAGATGTGAGGATTTAGGTCGTGAAAAACAGTAACCTCAGAATCATAAAGCAAGTTAGGGATTATATTATAAAGCGAGGCTATACAAATGCCTAAAGATGAGTTGAGGATTTATGTTGCTTAAGCAAACGACCTCAAAACCTTATGGAATGTTGTTTAAATCTAAGGAAGGATATGTCATTGTAGCTCCTCTTACTATTGAAGATGGTCGTGTTGCCCTCAATGCTAGCCCCAAGCTCCTCATTATGATGAGTTTAAGTTTTCTAATGTGTTGAGTTATGATGTCAAATCAGATGTCCTATGGTTATGGTCATTCTAAATATTATGTGTTATGGGGGCATGTTAAAGTTGATTAGAGCGACACCGGTTAGGATCCTACGGTTTCCTCATTTTGGTACCACTATTTTCCATCGAATTCACTTAGTCTAAATGAATTTACTAAACTTAACTCAAAGTTCCATACCTTCATTTAGACTGTGGGAAAACTCATTAGCAACCGTAGGTTACCTCCTCAAAGGGATTATTGATCATCTGATAGAGATATCTTTATTTAGTTGCACTTTTTTGTTTTGTGATGTTTGTGATTAAATTTTGAGTTGTTTTATATTTTGAAGTTTGCAGCAATAGATTTTAATTTTGGTTTTGGTTTCAGTTTTGTAATTATTCTAAAGGTTTTAGTTTTCATGCAGGGTGACATCGTATTTTAGCATGCAAGTTTATGAATGTAAAAGTACAATGTAGAAAGTACGATAAAAGAAAGCACTATAAACTATAAAAGCGTACCTAGCGAGTCTTCTCATTCCTCCACCTAAAACTTCAATACTTACAAGGCATATATATGTATAATTTTGTAGGAACTAAAGCATGCTTGTTGAAAAAGTAGGAAGTAAAAGCTTAATTGTGCCTACAAGATCCTATTTCATATCTCGGTGTATTTAAATTTAAAGGATGATTCCATTAAGCAAATTATAATAAGCTCACATGTTCTTCAAGATTTCCAAAGGATCGTGAACAAGTTTTGGATAATACCTTTGACATTTTGTGGTCCTTAGAATTATCCTGAGTTCATTATGGTTTTATCGTAATTACTATATAGTTCATCCAATTAATATCCTTATTCTTGGTGAATTTGATGTTTTAATTATCCCTTAAGTGGGCAAATTATCACTTGATATCTCACTTATGAATTATTTGGGTAAAACCCTTGGAGACAACTCAACTTAATTGAGGAATTTGATTTTAAAGAATAGGCTTGTAGTGTTTTAGAAAGATTTAAATTAATTCTAGGTTATTTTCTAAACCTCATTATACAAAGATTTGATTAATCCTAGCTCACTACTAAGCCCTTGAATATTTAATGGGTGGATTTATAATTTTAAGAAAAAGGATTTTTTCTTTTAATATTTATATTCTTAATCCTTATCAAGAACTATAAATCATTTCAAAACTATTAATTCGGACCTTCAAATTAGTGATTTATAATCTCCTCAATCAAACCCCTCACTTTAGTATCTCCTAATTTAAATATTCTTCTAAATTTAATTAATTTTGAAAGAATTACAAATTTATCCTTTATGAAATTCAAAGTGAGGTTTCTTTCTACCACTTATCCCTTTTTATGTTTCAATCATCGAGGAATGTTATTTTAAGATCATTCATTACACATTTACCCTCTTGGTTAGGCCTAAATATTAATTAAGCTCAAAATTCTAAAATTACACTTTCACCCATAAGGTCTTAGTACCCTATAATTCATTATATTAGAATAAAATGACTTGAAAATTTTATGCTACCTCATTATGGGTTAATTAAAATATCAGAAAAGAAAATGTGATTTTTCTGAATTTATTTAATTTTATAATTATTTTTAATGCAAAAATAAGGATTTTTAATGAAAATTTAATATCAAAATAAAAATAGAACTTTTTGTGTTGAAAAAATTATTGGAAGTTTGTATAGGTTAGAGGACCACTTGGTCGAATTTTCATGATTTTTGGAAATTTAAATTATTTTTTAAAGTTATTTGTTGCTTTTGAGTATTAATTTAATATAAATTAATATATAATTGGAAAATTTATTTTTATATTTTTGTTAAATCTCTCTGATACCAGGAAACCCAAAGAAATAAATTTCATATTTTTTTATTAATATTTTAATTATTAGAATTATTTTAGTAAAAGATTAGAGAAAATTCATTTTAAGCCTTTTAAAATCAATATCTTGACTTAGATAATTAAAAAAATTATTTTAATTGGTTCTAGATAATCAAGAAGCCAAATGCGATATTTTAGTGTGTTTTTACAATCTTTTAATTTTCATGATTTTTAATTAATTTTAATTAATTTAAATGTTTAAAAGAGAGCTTCAGCAAATGGAATGTTAATGGTTAACTTCTTAAATATTTCTAGAAACTTTGAAAATTATTATCTAACTTCCGCTGTCTAAGGAGCTCCCAAAACTAATTTAGTGATTTTTTTTAATGTATTTTAATTATTATAATTATTTTAATGTCAAAAATGCAATTTCAGTTGATTAAGTCATAGTGAAATGTCCATGAAATTAACTCCAATTGACTTGAAATTTTTATGGGGGGGGGACTGCTTTAAAATTAAATTACAGTGTGTAATAGTTTTCATGTCATTTACTTTTAAAATTATTCTAAATTAATTTTTTTTTCATTGTTGGGTTGGTGATAATTAGGGTTATTTTCAATGAATTAAACCATGTTTAAATTTTCTTAGGATCCTTTGACCACAGTGAATTCAACAAAATAAGTTCTGTATTTTTCTAATGAGTATCTTAATTATCATAATTTTTTTTATCAAAATAGAGACCATTAACCTAAAAATCAGATATCCATGCCTTGAGATCTTCCCTAACCTTGGAAAAATCATAAAAAACCATTCTAATGAAATGTAGAATAAAAGCCCCAAAACTCAAGTCATGGTAAAATATCTATGCAAATGGAGAGTTAAAATAACCAAAATACCATTTAATTAATTAAAAATAATATATGCATCTAATAAACATGAAAATATTTCCACATTGTTCTCCTCTCTTCACTGAGCAAAGGGGTCTTTTTATATTATTTTTATGATTTTTCTACACAAATTTATGCATTTTTGAAGTTTTGGGAATTAAATAAAAAAGAATTATCCTCTAATTTTCTACTTATCCGCCTCAGCCTTGTACGCATCGAAGAGACGCGTGTCACCGCGGGATTGGGCGTCGTCATCCGTGTCAGCTCTCCCTTTTTGAACAGTAGCTCTGTTCGGCGTGTTCAGGACCGTCCAAGTCATACACGCTCGATCGGACGGCACGTGGTCATCATCCCCAATGAATCAAGCTAGCAAACCATCCATTTTCTAGGGTTAATATCTTGTTTGATTCTTAACCAAATCAAGTGTGGTTTGTTCCTATAGAGTCGTCTTTACTAGTAGAACATATCTATAGGGTTAATTGAACCTTAAATCAACTCTATACACATTGAGAATCAAATGAAGCTCAATTTAGTATTAACTTTCAATGCCTTGGTCCATACGGGGAGGCCTCGATTTGATTCTTTTGGAAGCTTTATGGGGGTACCAAGGGCCTAGGGATGGAGCCTCAAGCTGTGGTGAATAGCCTAGATATGATTTCAACCAAATTAAATTTGGGGTGTTGGTCAAAGTCCACCTTATGACACTCTGGTGATGGGGCTTTTGTGGGGGATCTTCTCTTGATGTGGGGATGGTGTTGGTGCAATTAATTTGGATTTGGTCCAGGTTTAGTGAGTGTCCTATTTCAGCCTCAAATTAGGGTTAGAAAATTGGCTTTGTTCAGTGGAGGAGAGGGCTGGAAAATTATTGCATTGCACTTAGAAGGTCTTGATGAAGCTCTCAAAGCAGTTTGGCAGAGGCTCCCCAAGGAATTTCAAGCTCTTCTCCTTTGGCCATGGAGGGGGGTTTAAATAGATGGGGAAGGAAAGGCCACCTGGGGCAATGGGTGGGTGTCCTAAGTTACTTATATGGATGCCAACAATGTGAAAAAATCCAACTGGGATGACCCTGTACCCTTTAATATTATTTTTTGAATTTTGGTCAATTTAGTTAGTGGTGGGGGTTTGAGATGATTTTTTAGCAACTTTGGATATTTTGGGTAATTTTGTGATTTTTGGCAAAGATTGGGGTTATTGGGGTATTTTAGTAATTTGGTGATTTTGGGCAAAAATGGACCAACAAGCCATGAGCCATACTAAACCAATAAGAACCATATGAGGATTCATCTTGGATGCTAACTGTGTTAGTTCTAACCCTCTTAGCCAAAGACTAAGGGTACAGGGTCATCCATATGAGCTTTCCAAAAGGAGTCAGGAGACTGATCTAGGGGTCATAAGGTTTAGGGTATGTGAGAGAATGTAGCATTTGTAAGTTAGCCCCACCAAATCCTGATTACCTAGGGTTAATCCTAATGTTTGACCATTCTATGGGGGACTCCACTTGACCTCCTTCATATTGACCCTACCTACTACGTGCTAGAGGTCAAGACCAATATGTGGAACTTCAGGTTGAGCAAAGAAGGCTTTAAAATTTCTAATGGTGAGGTTTCCTTTTTAGTCCTCTAGGAATAGTCAATAAGAAAGTCCTATGGTTAGACCCTAGGACACTAAAGAGTTAAAAATAGACTCAACCAAAAATGAGGTCAACAAATAGACTCTCAATTGGTGTGCAATGGCAAGCACACCGCGCATATTGGTGTTGACCAACGAGATTAACAAACTAACAAGTATTTCTAAGTCAACAGACCTAGGACAAAATATTAGATCTGAGTAACAGTTGTTTCTACTAGGGAATTAACAAGCGAAATATCCGAGTGAAATCAAAGGTTCAGAACTCTTGTTGGGAATTAGAAGATGGATTTCCGATTATCAGGTTTCAGGTATATTAGAAAGTAAGAATCAGGGTTTAGGCGTTGGCCTAAAAATGAGAATTTCAAATTCAGGTATCAATTTTAGATAAAGAATCAGATGCCTTACTCCTTCTAAGGTGGACTCACATCCAACTCAAAAGCTGATCGGGAATATATTATCACATCAGGAAGGAATGCTCGAGGACTCAGATCCAACCTAAGTGGAAGTGAGGGAATCAGAATCTCAGTACTGACCCGAGAACAACATGAACATAGTGCAGAGAGTTTGTAGTTTCGACCTTATAGATATGTGGTATGTGAAGATGGACATTTGTACAAAAAACTTGTGAAATTTTGTAAGATTTCGTGAGATTTTATGCAGAATGTGAAATTCTACAAGGATGTGAAGAAAGATTTTGCAGACTAGGATAATTGTACTGTATAAGCAAAGAGTAAGTAATCTCAAACTCGAGAGAAGAAAACTCAGCAAATTTATCATTTCCTTTTCTTGTTGTTTTTATCATATTTAATTAAAGTATTTTAATTTTGGTTAATTTTTAAAAAGATTGTTGATGTTGAAGTTTTAATATCAAGCTTTTTTTAAATCATTCTTTGTTCATATGGCTTCTCATCAATCGCACAATAGAGGGCAATTTGACAAACAAGTTGAAACATAAAAGAAATTCCATTAATTTGCTCTAAAAATGAGCTACAAATTGAGTACATGTTGAAGCATCAAAATACAACATGTTGAACATGTCTGAATCATCAAAAATTGAATACATATCATGCACTGAACATATCTCGTACATATATCATATCTACTGCGCAAAACTTGCACAGAAAGGTATCCTGGTGATCATCTTCGGTGTGGTGAGCTCCTGATCGAGCTGACCTACTAAGCCACACGCCAGGATAAGAATTCCCTCACATGTACTTAGAGGTGCATCCCTCTCATAACTCATATGGCTGCAACTATTCCAGCTCAGGATCTAGATGGAATCATCCTGATATCTTATCATCTAGCATTATTCTGAAGGTTACGTAAACTCAGGGATGTCGCACTCCCGGGATGCAATGTTTAGCAAAATCAGCACTATTTCCATCTAAAACCAGCACCAATCCAAGTGGCAGCGGAATTTCAACGGACCCTCTGAATTCCCTAGAATCAACGATATCAATCTCTTTTATGAAGAGTATATTTCTTTTGCTGACAATAGATACTGTGTAAAAGGGTCTAACAAAGTCATGATGGTCAATATCGGGAGGAATGCAGCTCCTTTCATCATAAATATTGATGATGCAACTGTTTGGGATGCAGTCTGGTCGTTGTATACTCCATCAAATTAATCTTTTAAACATTATCTTTATCACATAAGGCATCAGATTCACCTCATTGTATCTTAAGATACCAGGGGGTTCCCTTGTCTGTCTTCAACGAAATTGTAGCAACAACCACATTGAATGGTTATTGTACCTTTTCCGCGCATCCACTTTCATGGTTTTGCATATGTTTTTTGCCTCAATAGACTAGCTTGGCCTTTGGCTTCCAAATCAAATACATAATCCAAAATCCTCTTCTCATCAATCTCTGAGATGAATCTAGTATATAGCTTCAAGCCTTCCAATATAATGACGACTTCGCACCGGTCCTCTTCATAGAATTTGAATGCTCTTTGCTTTACTCTGCACATTCTTTCCATCTCAGCGATAAGAATATCATCAAATTATCGAGGTGGTCTTCTTGTCTCAACCACTTCAACGACCAACATTTGCTCTGTATCTGCAGGTAGTGGAATATATGACTCAACGTCTGTATGTGCTACCTCGTGACCTCCTGCTTTGGCAGCTGTGACTTCTTGCACTGAACTGTAATAATCCAAGTGTATAACATTGCATCCTCGACATTCTATGAATGTTTGTCTGATAGATGCTCCTATGGTCAGCTCTGCATTACACATTGGATAACCCCTATAGAACTCATGGGGCATCTCTGTCGGCATCGGATCAGCGGCCGGCTCCAGCTCATCCTCTGTACCTGGTAAACTGGAAGAGGTTTCTTTCATAGGTGGCTCATAAATCCTCCCCTCAAGAATTGGGGTAAGTAATTTGGTTGCTTCTCTCTCTTGTATCCTTTCCTATCGTAGAAAGGCCTTGTGTCTGCGTCGGTTGGCGTCACGACACTGTGTTCTCCAAAGTGGTGTTTCAGGCACTCTACTTCATCGGCACCTATTAAATCCCTTGTTGGCACGGTTATCATGGGTTGTAGATGACCGGTCCCCTCCATTAGGTACTATTGAGTGATCATCTTTTTTCTCTTCCGCAAAGAATCGCCTTTAGCTCAAATCTTTAGTTGAGATGGTAATCCTTCTTTTTTCCATCGGCTTACAATGTCCATCAGAGGACCTTCATAATTCGGATCAACCTGACCAAATTTAAAATCAAGGTCTATGATGCAGCCCTTAGTAGTTATTTTCTTATCTAGTATGAGATTTAAGTCATCTTCGAAGGAGAAGATCAGTTTATGCTCTTACATTTCTTCTGTAGAATACAGAAAAACATCACTGAGCTGGCATCCAGCATGAACAAGAACAAAAATTAAGCGTTAATAATTTTGATAATTTGAAAATTTTATTTATTCAATTTTATTTAGTGTTACTTAGATTTAAAAATTAAAAAACAAAAAAAAATAGAATGAGCAATTTCAAAATTTTCTCATTTTTTTAGGTTAACTTATTACAAAATTTTTGGACCAAGTTACAGATGTTTGGCCAAACAAATAACCCCAGGACAATCAAAATTCCAAAAAAAAAAACTAATGTTGATTTCAAGCGGCATCATGTTGGGTAGTATGTCTACAAGTAGCGGTCTTTAAGTGGCAATGTGGGTCTTTTGCCCCAAAAATCCACCAGCTGGTAGGATACTCTTGAGTAAACTTCTTCTATGACAAATGGTCCTTCCCAAGTTGGTTCAAATTTTCCACCTATTTTATGGTGAGTAAAAATATACCTTTCAAGAATGAGAAAGAGATCACTGACTTTAAATTCCCACGAGCAAGCCAATTTGTTGTGTGCTTGCACCATCCTCACTTGGTAGAGCTCCAAGTGCTATTATGCTTCTAGTAGTTTTCCCTTGAGACTTTCTAACTCTTCAAGTCCAAGTTTTGCACTTTCTTCTATTGTAATTTGGTTAGCGACAGTGACTCTGAGAGACGGTGTCTGAACTTCTAGCAGAAATACAACCTCAGACCCATACACAAGCGCATAGGGTGTATATTGAGTGGGTATTCTGAACGTTATCCAGTAGGTCCACAAAGCTTCTAGTAATCTGTTATTCAAATTTCTTTTATTTTTGTCCAATGTTTTTTCAAGATCTGCACCAAAGTTTTATTGAAAGCCTCAGCTAAGTCATTTGCCCTAGGATAGTAGTTTGTTGAGTATCTAAAATCTATCCCATGTAGTTTTACAAAATTATTGATCTTTGTGCCCTTGAAGGCTGTCCCATTGTCAAAAATTACTCTACATGGAACACTAAAATGGTAGAATATATTTGTCTTGAAAAGATGCAAAATGTGTTGTGTTGTAATCTCTCGTAAAGGCATTGCATCTGCCCACTTGGAAAAGTAGTCCGTAGCGGCGAGAATAAATCTGTGTCTCTCAGAGGATGGAGGGTCTATTGGACCTATTATGTCTGTGCCCCAACACTCGAATGGTCATGAGGCAACAATTGGGTGTAGCACATTTGGATGTATGTGTAAGACCACCCCATGCACTTGATAAAGGTGACACCTTCTTTCTATATGCATATAATTAAATATCATCACTGACCAATAATATCTGAGTCTTTTGATCTTCATCTTCATCATTGACACTAACTGGTGAGCACCCCACAATCTGGCATGTACTTCCTTGAAAATATTTTGTGCTTTGGCTCTGCTCAAACATCGTAACCACATCTGATCAAATGACCTCCTGTAGAGAACATCTCCCACCAAAGCATACAAAATAGCTCTTCTTCTTATGTGGTATGCCTCAGATTTGTCTTCTGGCAACTTTCTAGTTTGCAAATATTATATTAATGGTTTAAATGCAATCATCATTCTTTCTTCTTTTTCGAGCTTATGTAAATTGTTGAGGTCGATTTGAGACAAAACCCATCTTCCTTGTACTGTAGTATCAATGGAATCATCCAGTGGACATGCCAATTCCTTAGCGAGTTTTGCTAGAGCATCAACATGGGCATTATTACCCTGAGGAATCCGATATAGAGTTACATTAGGGATCTGTTCTAATAGCTTCATCGCATACTGATGGTATTCTGCTAACCCTGGTTTTAAAATCTTGTATTATCCAAAAACTTTTTGAATTATAAGTTGAGAGTCACCATAGATGGGAATATATGTTATATCCATTGAGATTGCCAAACTCCAACCCAGTGATCAACCCTTCATATTCTGCTTCGTTATTTGTACATGGCTCTGTCAGGTGATAGGAGAATCTCAACATAACCTTATCTGGAGTGTTTAAAATCTGACTAATCCCTACTTTGCTTGGTATAATTATTTCTGATCGTTTATCCTTTCTAGTTGAAGAAGCTCCACGAAAGTACATTTCCCAATGTCTGGTATTAGAGGGCTCTATTTGCAGTATCTGCTCATCTGGTAGTTCATCGTTGAGTGGAGACCCAGTTGGAAGTGGGTGTGCAGCGAGAAAATCAGCTAAAATATGTCCCTTGATAGTATAGAGTGAAACAAAAGTTATATCAAATTGCAATAAAACCATCAACCATCTTGCTAGATGTCCGGAAAGAGTTGGTCTGGTCACCAAATATTGCAATGGATTAACATTTAAAATGAGGGTGATTTTATGAGAAAGCATGTAATTTTTAAGCTTTTGGGTAGTGAAAATTAAAGCTAGACAATGCTTCTCGATAAGCAGATACTTTATTTCTATTGGTATTATACATCGACTTAAGTAGTATAGTGCATTTTTCATGCCCTCATCATTAACTTTAGCTAATATGGCTCCGAGAGAGTCGCCTAAAGCCTCGGTATAAAGTATCAACAATTTTCCCGGGATAGGAAACAATTTCCCGGGGAGAGGAGCTGCCAAAATAGGAGGTGTCATTAAGTATCATTTAACATCTTTGAAAACCGACTGACATTTCTCTTCCCAAACAAAATTGGCATCCTTTTTAATTAATGCCGAGAAGGGCTGACACCTGCCTGAGAGATTAGATATAAAGCGCATCAGATATACCAACTTTCCTTGAAATGAACATAGTTGTTTCAAAGTCTTGGGAGGAGGCATTTCCAAGATAGCTTTAATCTTGTTCGGGTTGATCTAGATTCCCCAATGACAGACAACGAACCCTAGAAATTTCTTGGAGGTAACGCTGAAAGCACACTTTAAGGGATTCATCTTAAGATTATATTATCGTAATCGTTTAAACACAATCCTCAAATCGTACAAATAGTATGTTTTCTATTTACTTTTAATGACCAGATCATCCACATAGCACTCCACTTGGTTTCGAATGAGGTCATTAAAAATTTTCGTTATTGCTCACTGATATATTGCATGAGCAAATCATCTGATGAAAGACCCGATTGGCATCACTGTGTAGCAAAAGATCCCAATTGGTGTTCTGAATGTTGAAAGTGCTGCATCTTCTGGAGCCATCTTTATCTGGTTGTAACTTGAAGATCCATCCATGAAGGAGAAAATGTCATGTGCCGAAGCTATGTCCACCATTAATTCTGGTATTGGCAGTGAAAATTTTTCTGTTTGACATGCCTTATTTAGATCCCTGAAATCGACATATAAATAGTTTTGTCCATTTTTCGTCTTAACTGGCACGATATTGGCTAGTCATGTGCTGTATTTCTCTTTTCTTACAAATTTAGAGTCTATTAATTTCTTCACCGCAAAAATGACTTGTTGCTCTATTTTGAGGCACATTCTTCTAGGAGCTTGTTTTAGTGGGGTCATATTTTTGTCCACCCCAAGCTTATGTACTACAACTTCTACTGACAGCCCTAGCATTTCATCGTAACTCCAGGTGAAGCAATATTTAAATTCTGATAATAACTTTATTAGCTCTATGGATTCTCCCTCGCCGAGTAAAGAACTTATAAAGGTTGGTCGGGCCTGCTCCTTGGTCCCGAGGTTGATTTCCTTTAAATCATCAACCATTAACTTAATCTCTTCTTCAAATTTTGGCGGAGCATCATCTCTTAACTATTCTTGAGAGTGATCCTCTATGTCGAGGCAGTCCTCTTCTAACTAATTAGTAACAACCATGCAAAATCCTGAATCATCAACTTACCCTCCTATACCAAATCCGAGACCCTATTTTGAATAAGGAATTTGACTTTTAACATTCCACAATTTTTCAACAATTTGAAGCTTAGGTTTTGGCATTTTTTTCAGCACATATCCCTATTGAATTAATTTTTGCACACAAGGAGAAAAGTAACCAAAAGGTAATTCCATTAATTCATTAGAATCATCATCCAAATCTATGTGATTTTCAGATCTAATAGAAGAGAAAGCCTGGTAGAACTTGATCAGCATAAAACCATCACTACGGACTTCCTTGACCTTTAGACTCTCAACCTTTTGAGGATAGATCGAAGTAAGGGTCATGAAATTCACATAGTGGTTGATCTGATCATACATAGACTCATATTCACCTCTTCATATGTCTTCCAAGCTGATCGCGTATTGAGGTTTCTTTTGTATTACTACCATCATTTCTTCCTCAGAACTTCCTTCATCAGAACTTTCTTCCATATCAATGTTGATAGTTGGTCTAGTACGTTCAACAATTGTGTTGGTTCTTCCTCGTCCACGTCCCCAGCCTTGATCTCGGGTATATGGGCTAAAAGAACCTCTACCACCTCATTATGAAGAGACAATAGTAGATCGTTGAAGCAGAGTTGAATGGCCTCTTCTTTGTGAGCCTTGTAAATATTGCATTTTATTTCTCTCAACTTCTCGAGAAAAGACTGTTTTCTTTAGAGGTGCATAATAGGAAGCATCCTCATGAATGCGTACTTCATGTACTAAGAATGGTTGTCAATCTCCTTTAATACAATGTTCTTGTCCTTCTTTAAAATATTTGATGCATTGATGTAAGGATGATGGAACCATATTATCCTAGTGAATCCATGGTCGTCTAAGTAGAGCATTGAAAGAAGTCTCTGCATCAATGATGTGGAATTTTGCGGTTGTTACTAATTCTCCAATTTTCATTAATAATGTAATCAATCAAAGAGCTCTTTCTCCCTTTTGATTGAATCCACTTAACATCATTTTATCGGCTGTAAGCTCCCGAGCCTCGATCTCCAAATATGCCAATGTCCGTAGACTCATTAAGTTTAGCAAGCTCTTGAATCTACTAGGACTCTGCACAATACAAATCTGTTGATGTTGACCAAGATGTAGACCGATCGATTATGGTCGGTGGTACCAAGCAGCAAGTCATCATCTGTGAATGTTATTCCAGGTTGTTCTTTTAACAAACAAACTTCATCAGGGGATGTGCTGGCCAACTGAGTCAAGCAAATCTCTAGGACAGGTAAGGTTTTAACAAAAGATTCTATCATCTCCTTTGATAGGATTAGAGCATCATAAATGCTCAGTTTGGCCGGCAATCTCCTAAGATGAGCTAGCATGTTATAATCAACTTTGTATAATCCTCTGATTTTCACTTGGCTATCTGGCTCTTCCATTGGCGGGTTGGCGGGGGTGGAGGTAGCTCTTCATGAGTAATTATTTATTTTCCTTTATCTATTAGAGCTGATCTTGAAGGTAATACTTTCCCGCTCCTTAGTTTTATTTCTGCAATTTCTTCTTTCTGAGATGTTGTAGGCAAAATTTATGGTATTTCTTCTTCATCGTCGGAGAGATCCAGGTTGATGGTAAGTGGTGCATCTTGGCACTCGAGGACTGGCTCCTCACTCTCGTTGCTATCGTAACTGATATTGTCGATATGTTCTTCATTCTCATTAAACGTTTTATCAGACTCAAGTATGATTTGAGGATCCATTTGGGAATCCAGATCGGAGTTTGATTTAACAAAATCAGTTACTTTTTCATTATAAACAACCAAAACATAGCAAAAATCATAATCATTATATTCATAATACCCTGGTGGGGCAAAAAGATAATCATACATAGTAAGGGGTTTGAGGATTTTCTTCCCCAAATTCAAGACAACCAATCTAACAAAGGCAACCCATATCATACTCCCCCCACTATCAATCTTCACGACGTCACTATCTTCTTTCTCTTCTGGTTGCGGTGTCTTCTCTGGTGAAATCTCCAACTTGGTCTGAGCAGGTTGTAGACTCTGAATGGCCACCTAAATTGGAGTGGTCTGAATCTGATCCAATATCTTCTTGGATGACTTGCTCCAAACTGTGCTCCATCCATCTTTTTCTGCATATGGATCTATTGGGATGATTGGCTCGATCGAAATCATATTTATAGAACCCTTTTCAATCTCTTTCAAATATTCTTTCGAGATTGTTATATTTACTTTATTGTAATTCCTCTTGAGCCAATCCTTAAAAATAATGCAGCCCTCTGTTGTATGTGCCAATATTCTGTGGTAAGGGCAAAAATTGGGATATTCTTTCTTATCAACCTCTTCGGGCATCTTTGGTTCTGACAATCTGAACTCAGTCTTTTTCATTAAATTTTTGAACATCCTTGGTACAGCCTGATCTTTAAAAGAATGCACTCTTTTCTATCATTCTGAAAGAGTCGGACCCATTCTGCCTTTTACTAGGTACGGTCCTCCCTGGAATGACTGTTTGCTGGACTGTCCATACTGTTGTGTTTGTTACTTAGCATGCTTTAACGATTATTGAGAACTTTGATGAGAATGTTTCGCCTGTATCTTTATTGGATGCTTTCCTTTATCAAAAGTTTCCACTGTCCCATAACTTTTCTCGAATGCTCTAGTTGTATTGGATTTCTCTGCTTTCTCTTGAGAATCCATATGTTTAACTTCCTCTTATAAACTGCTGGCTTTGCTTAATAATTTCTTGAAGGACTTGATGGTGAGTTCCTTGAGAATGAAAGCTACTGGCCCATGTATGTTTTTGAGTAAAATCTCAATCGTATCTTGTTCCTGTAGTTGAGCTTCACACTTCATGCTAAGGTTTCTCTACCTCAAGATATAATCCACTAGAGTCTCGTTAGGTCTTAGCTTTTCCACTACGAGATCTCCAATAGAAATATGATGTTGTGCTCCAGCAAATCTCATTACAAACATCTATTCTAACTCGGGGAATGTCTTCACTGATCCATTGGGTAACTCGGCATACCAATGAAAAGAAATCCCTGACAAGCTGCTAACAAACTGTTGGATAAGTAAGGATTCATTACCTTCAGTGTTGCCACAACTGGCTTGAAAATGTGCTAGATGTTGCCTGGGATTCCTAGTCCCATCAAATATCTTGAAGTTCGGTGACACAAAACCCTTACGGTAGGGTACAGCATCGAACTCCTCCGGGTAAGGAATATGCCTTAAAATCAATGCACCACCCTTAGATTGGGCAAAGGCTTCCCGAACTTGTTGTTTGACCAATTGTTTAATATCCTTTTTAGGCATGGTATTTGGTTAAGAATCTTTCTTCTACTAATCCTCTCCATTCGCGGAAGCAACTTCTCTTCTTTCATCAATAATACTGATTATTTCAGCCTGGTTAACTTCTAGAGAAGCTGCTTGTTGTGATTGGGATTGCCCGTTAATTATAGTCATGATGGCCATGGTGGCAGCCATCTCAGTCATTTGCTTTTCCATTTGACTGACCTGTTCATCCCTCAAGAAAATAGCCCTATGTAAATCATTGACGGCGTTCCCTTTGATGAAAGGCTGGGCATCATGCATTGACAAAGCGGCGCTAGTCTTGATGACATGAATATCCATGAAGTCTTCATCTAGATAATCATTGAAATCAAAATCCTCATCATCATCATTAATGGTTACACCATGTTCTCTAGCTAGCTCGAAAATTTCAGCCCTGAGCTTGTCAACTTTTCCTTCAATTGTCACCTCTTGAATTGTCTTAAGAGCTGGAGGATTTTCCTGAACATTCTTCATGTGTCCTTCAAATTCTGTAGCAGATGTTTTAGATGTTTGCTTCATTCCACTATTTTGCCCTGTGGGCTCAACAAACTGCATTGGTATGACGTCTTTGGGTACCCACACTTTCTTTCTCGACGATGATGTCTTGAGACAGGGTATCTCAACAGAGGCATTGACATGTCAAAGAGAAGTACGCCCCCTGCGGTGAGAACCAAACACAACATCAGGTAATTTCTTCATCTTTTCCCTCTTCGAGGCATTCTTAGGGGTAATACCTGGTTGAATCCTTGGACCCAAACGTGACTTGACCGGTCGACATCCTGCAGACCTTAGAGCAGTAGAGGTAGCAAAATCTGTAGTAGTAACGATAGTATCAACTCAACTTCTTAGACAAAATCTGATGAGAATACATGTTCGTAAAGCTTCCGCTGCCTGTGGGACCATCGGGCAGCCTTGGCATCTTTTAGAATCTCTTTCTTCATTTGGGAGGATACCACACTTCCGATTTTCTTATGTAATTTGACTATCGAACATCCTTCCTTAATGGCCAACCTCTGGAACACTATGCGGACTTTAGTGATAGGAGTGGGCTTTTCCCTCTCTTCACTATAACCATGAAATGTCGGTAAAGTAGCGACAATTTATGGAGTACTTTCATATCCATTAGTATTCATCAACGGGTGGAACCTACTACCTTACAAAGGTGGAGAGGTCTCCTGTAATTCAAGTTCCTCCTTGTGAGGAAACTCATCCTCCGGTACTCTTTCTGAGATTTGGGCCTTAACTGCCTTCCAAGCTTTTCGGCTACGGTTCTTTCTCTGTGATCGAGTCAATAGTACATACTTTCACCTCAAACCAACCTCAAACACTGACGGTGGGATGGTAAATTCCTCTGTTTCATCTTTTATTATCATAATCTCCTTTGTTTTAGCAGAAAAGGGGACGACAGGCTTGGCAGTTGCTGGGGGAGTAGTAGTTTTCACCTTCTTGCAAGAAAGGAAATCTTTAGGATAGTTTAGGTCAAATTTAGTAGAGGGCTCTTGAACTTCCGAAGTAGTGACTTTCATTAAGACGAATGGGGCCTTTCTGAGTACGACTTCAAGTTCGTCAACTCCGGTTCCAAACTTGATGGTGGGGACAACATTGCGAGCGTTGCGGTTTGTTGGCAACTTATAGGGAAAGGTGAGCGCTGGGAATTCCATTTTAGTACTTCAAAAAGAAAGCTCTTGAGTTAGTTACTTGGCTAATACCTAGTAATTCTAGTGCAAACACTAAAAATTAACAAAGGCAATCCGCGGACTAGGCAAATTTTGTTTCATTATTTTTATTTTGCAAAGGCTTTAAATTTAGTCAAAATATTTTGAAATTAAAATGATTTAACTAATTAAATAAAGAAGATAAAAGAGCAAGTGTAACACGACACTATAAGATTTAATTTGCAACAGAGTAAATCATGCTCGAAGTGGAAAGTGAAGTTTAAGACCTAGTTCGGGACTGATTCTACAACATACAATGCCCAGGGGGAATTAGTAAACCAACACACCTATTGGGGGTCCGACCCCATAAAAAGATTAAAAATTCCTTAATGGCCTCCTGAACCTCTCTATTGAAAGGTCATTGAATAGAGGTTCCTGACATCCAAAAGAGTTGACCGTACTTACCCAAGAAAGAAATGGGTGGAGCATGCCAACGGAAGAAGGGTATTTTGGCCCATAAGCGACTTGAACACATTACCAATGTATGAAGATAATATTCCCTAATTTAAATGAAGAGAGAAGCAAATCCCCAATGAAGTCGCCGGAAGTTGTCGACACTTAAAGTTGAGGAGTTGTTAAGTTGTCGGCAGCTAGGAAGGATATTCAAACACCCATTTTAATTTAATTTAATATATATTTGATTTAGAAAAAAATAGTATTTTAAATTTTTGAAAATACAAGACCAAACTGATCTCATATCCTAAGTAGTTTAAATAAACTAGTCTAATACCATAAGCAATGCACCTATCCAGAGGGACAAATACATTACTTACTGGTGAGGCTTGATTAAATGAACCAAAGATTGTATGACATCCGTTTAAGTCTTCGAAACCATTTTTATGTTGACAGATATTTTCCCCTATTTACTACAAAGAATAAATAGGGTTTATATTAAGCTGGGTTTGAGAATGCTTCATATAATGGCAAGCCCCTATAGTTAATTACATCTCAGATAATCAGAGTCACCTAACAAAACTATCGATAAAAATCAGGGAATATTATCTTCAAATGGGTCAAAAAGATTAGGACTTTTTAACAAAATTGGACAAAGATGTGTGAAAGGGGAATGGCTCAAATTTGGAAAATTTTATTTTTGAGTCCAAAGGAAGTAGAGCTAGGAAATTTCATAGATCCGGAGGAGAACCACGGTGACTTCCCAAATTATCCTATTGTTTGGCTTTAGTTTTAGAGATTATAACTACTGAATTTTTCATCCTGCCAATTTTTTTAATTAGGGCTTATATTTATGTGAAATGATCACACAAATAGCCGCGAAGATATGAGGATTTATGTCATGACAAACAAAAACCTCAGAATCCTAAAGCAAGTTGGGGCTTATATTGTAGAGCGAGGTTATACAAATGCCTAAAGATGAGTTGAGGATTTATGTTGCATAAGAAAAAAACCTTGAAATTATATAGCTTATTGTTTAATTCTAAGGAAAGATATGTTATTGTAGCTCCTCCTGTTGTTGAAGATGGTTGTGCTGCCCACAATGCTAGCTCCAAGCTCCTCATCGTGACGAGTTTAAGTTTTCTAATTTGTCCAGTTATGATGTTAAATCAGAAGTCCCTAAGGTTATCATCATTTAAGTATTTTGGGCCGTATTAAAGTTGATTAGAGCGACACTGGTTAGGATCCTATGGTTTCCTCATTTGGGTACCACTATTTTCTATCAAATTCACTTAGTCGAAATGAGTTTACTAAACTCAACTCAATGAGTTTCATACCTTCATTTAGACTATGGGAAATCTTGTTAGCAACCGTAGGTTACCTCCTCCGAGGGATTCCTGATCATCTGATAGATACGTCTTAATTTAGTTGCAATTGTTGTTTTGTGATGTTTGTGATTAAATTTTGAGTTGTCATATATTTTGAATGTTGTGGCGGTAGATTTTATCTTTGTTGATTTTAATTTTCATTTTGGTTTCAGTTTTGTGGCTATCCTAAAGGTTTTAATTTTTATGCAGGCTGATATCATTGTTTAGCATCCAAGTTTATGAATGTAAAAGTACAACGCAGAAAGTATGAGAAAAGAAAGCACTGTAAACTATAAAAGCGCACCTGGCAAGTCTTCTCGTTCCTCCACTTGAAACTTCTATACTTGCAAAGCATATATATGTATAGTTTTGCAAGAATTAAAGCATGGTTGTAAAAAAAGTAAGAAGTATAAGCTTAAAAAGTGCCTACTAAATCTTATGCCGTAACTCGGTGTATTTAAATTTTAAGGATGATTCCATTACGAAATGTGATTTGGGTAGTTACTGAGGGGGAATAAATGGTGCTCGCGCAGGTTTGTTGCGGTTTTGTTGTTTGTTATTTAGCTGTTGTCATGGTATTTGCTTTTGTGCTGATGGTCAGCATGCCGCTTGGAGTTCATCCAATTAATAACCTTATGCTTAGTGAATCATGATGTTTTAATAGTGAATTTGCTGTTTTAATTATCCCTTAAGTGGGGTAATTATCACTTGATATCTCACTTATGAACTATATGGGTAAAGACCCTTGGGGACTGACCGACCTTTTTTCTTTTTGTAAATCGACAATTACAAGAATTTAATGACGCTACTAGAAGATTTAAATTCCAGCAACGGTGTCAAAATCTTGACTGCGACATTATATATATATGTGTTTGATTTAATAAAGATGTATAGATATAATATTCAATAATGTCAAAGTCAAATTTGTCAACGCAAGTATACGTATCGCTCAAGTAATATAGGGCTCTAATGGAGTCCTAGTTATCAATCCCACAGGGAGAAATAGAACACTACGGACTAAGTCTTAATAAAAAGTAATACTTTAACTACAACGACGACGTTCAATTTGCTTATCTATCACTAATAGGCAATTGAAATAAGTAGATAATTTGGATAACTAATAAATAACTAATGATAGAAAGTACGGTTTAATTTGTGATATTCAATATATAAAAAGCATCCTTCTCCTTGTCAAGAAATTAGAGTAAATGGATAAAATAAATTAGTTCAATTTATATTGTGCCAAATAGGAGCATACCTATTCCTTACGCTTTGGTCCAGGCATAAAGAACATTGACTAATCCTATGCTTGGTTACTGATTCTGTAGCTAGGCTGAAGGATACCGGCTCTCACTTCGGAGCTCCCACATTCCCCTCACGTGAGGGATAACATCTACACATCAGCACCCAAACGATAGGACCAAATTGGGGATTTTAGTCTATCACTATAAAATCTCCAATTCTATGCCTGATAGTAATATTTCCCTATTTATTTGCACCCAACTTCCAAGGGCCTTGAACTCCCTGAATCTTTAATGTAATCTTCACTGTAGTTGTAAAACTCAACATATTTTAACAAATCAATTGGCCA
>NW_018164851.1:475195-476216 GCF_001263595.1 Phalaenopsis equestris
AAGAATTCCTCACAGTTACACGCTCTAGCAAGCTCTCTACACACTAATGGAACCTATCTAACCTCCAGAACTCTTCTATTTTCGGCCAAATCTTCTCTTTAAAGATGTGGATGAGTTTTCCCAAATGTTGCTTATGCACCCCTCCAAAATTTGGTCTTATCCATTGTACAAGTACACATAACCGTTGATCCCACCGTCGGCGGCCTTCTGGAGATTTTGTTATGTAGCCTCTGGAAAATCTCGCCTTCGGCGGCGTCGATGACGCCGTCGGCGCCCTAGTGTAATTCTCCACATTTTGGTTCTTTTTGCTTCAAATTTGCTCCTTTTTGCATCTTTTTGCTCCATTGACCTTACTTCATCATTCCTGCAACAAAACATCAAAAATACCTTTCTTTAAAGAGCAATATCATTAAAAACACTGTAAAAGAGGTACAAAAATCTCAACATATTTTATGTTGGTCAAAATCCCCCAAACTTAACTATTACTTGTCCTCAAGTAATTTTAGTACTATATAAAAGTTATGATCTACTGTAGTAATTTTTTGATTTAGAAATACTATAAGTTTGATTTAGATAAATATCGTAGTGAGATTTTTAGAAAAATTCAACTAATTGAATTAACTCTGTAGTCATTAGATTATCTAGTCATCAAGTTTTAAGAGTTCTAGTTTTGTATTTATTTCAAGAATGACTATAGATTGCAATATTAAGTCACTTAGAATATCCAAAAGATAAGTACTTCATGAGAACTCTATTAGGTAAATTAAAAAGATCAAATGTAGAACCAATTTTTGATAAGGCACTAATCCTCAAACTTCTCCTTCGTATTTTTTTCTCTTATTTTTTTTCTTATTCTTTTTCTTTTCCCTCACTTTCATTTTTCTTTCTTTTTTTTTCTTTCTTTTTTTTTTTTTTTCAATCCTATATATATTTTTTTCTTTTTAGGGATTGTTTTCAATCCTTTCTTTTTCCTTTTTCAAGTGAGGATTACTATATCTGGATAGCCTTTAATGATTTTGAA
>NW_018164851.1:476596-476973 GCF_001263595.1 Phalaenopsis equestris
TCTGTAATATTAGGAGCTTTCTACACATATAAATCATTAGCGGAATTTCTGGGAAATGAAATTTTGAAATAAGTATAAAAACTAATACAAAAACATACAACATTTCCTAACACAAGAAAAAAATACTAAAATGAAAATAAATATCACATCCCATTACAATCCATAAAGTACTGAGCAACATCTACAACTTACACATGCACATTTTTACTACCACATTAAACATTTACAATAAAAAAATTATCTAAAATTACATAAAAAAATAAAACATAAGTACATCAATTTTATTCTAAATATCAAAATACCAAGCTATTTCATCGTCGCCTTGATCAACAAATGGATTGGGTTGATACTGAGTATATCGGGGGCATTCAGAAAAT
>NW_018164851.1:477319-508050 GCF_001263595.1 Phalaenopsis equestris
ATTAAAATAAACTCAGGGTTCCCTTAGACCTCCACTAGTCTCACTTCTTGCCGTAATCAATAGATTCTTGAAAACAATTCTCCCCAAATTTATAGTTTTATTATTCTGAATATAGAAATTCAGAATAGCTCTATCTCTAGATACTTCACTATGGTGATAGGTCAGTAATAGAGTAGAGGAAATAAAATACTGCCACGCCTTAGAGCTGACATTCAACATGGAAGTAGAAAAATTTACCCGCTGCTTTATCTTCCACGTTCCTTTCCCATCAGTGAGAAAGTTAATCACATCATTTAGGGGGCCTTCCATCGTACTAAACGATTCATAGTGGTAATTGTAAGAATCTGGGACTTCATAGAAAATATTAATGCGGGCGGCGGTAAATTCCACAGAAAATCCACGCATTTGTACGATTCCGTCTTTAGAATAAATCACATTGGCGTAGAACTTTTTCACCACATTTTCATCGGCTTTATTGGTGGTGTAAAAAAAGTTTTCTCACCTTCGTTCGACAATAAACTGTTCAATTTCTCCTCCCGGACTCTAAAAAACTAGATCTTGTATACACCCACCTCCGCTCGGCAATAACCTGTTCAATTTCTCCTCCCGGACTCTCGAAAACTTGATCTTGAATACATTTTTTCCTTGAAGTATCGAAGTGAATCGAGTTTGAGTCATCACATTAACGAAGCGTGAATCGTCAAACTCAACTCTTTTCTTTTGATGCGGACCCATTTTTAATCTAATCAAATCAAGGAAAATTTCCAAAAATTACTTCTAATATGTAAACAATGGCTTCCAATGGTAATTCAAAGAGTTCAACATTAAGATCCATGAATTTCTTCCAAGATTTTTTTCACATTTTCAATTTTTTGGGTTTCTTCAATGTGGAAGAAATACATGGTGAAAATCAAATATATTTAGCTTGGAGTGAAGCTCTTACCTAAAGAAGATCAAATCCGGTGTCAAAAAGCCTTGAAATTGTCTCCCAATCCAAGATCTACCAAGCCCTAATTCAAAAATGGTGTTTTTAGGAAGAAGGGGATGATGAATAGTGGCGGTTGACTGGTCAAAATCACGATTAAAGACGTATTTTTGTGATCTCGCTGACGGCAGGGTCGATGGCGCCATCGGTGGGCTCTATTATGTTTTTGTACCTAAGTCTCAGGAAATTCCCGCCGTCGGAGACGTCAAGGGCGTCGTCGGCAGGCTTCCGTATTTTTGTGATTTTGATCAATTCTAAGCCTAAACGATATCTGTTTAATCATTATAAACATAATTTTAAATAGTTACATGATGTACTTAACACATACAAACTTTCACAAAACATAACATCACATTTGTATATAAATTCCAAGGGGTACAATAAACGTTACATAACATACCTAAATTTGGTATTTTCTCAACCTCAATACATTAATTCAGCGTCGCAATCCAAACCACAACACTCAAAATGCTGAAAACAAAATATCTTATACTTAGTCTCAACTATACAGAGATCTACAAGCATAATTCTAAAGCAAAGCAAATATAAAGTTAAAATCTAAACACACATAAACATAAAGGTAGCATAGTAAAATCTAAACACTTATAAAGTTAAAATCTAAACACACATAAACAGTTTCGCTCTGGTCCGAATGCATTTCAATTTTTTTTTATGGATCCAATTTTTAAGATATTTTAAGGGTAAATAAGAGTAGTAGAGCTTAATACTATTATAAACTAGTGATAAATTTAAATAACAACTACTATAATTACAAATAAAGTAAAGATAAATATGGGTTGCCTCCCATAAAGCGCTTGGTTTAACGTCGTCAGCCCGACCTATTTTCAGGCGTTATTCAGGTTGACTGATCATTAAAACCTCTTTAAAATTTGGTTTGTAACCCTCATAATATGGTTTTAATTTATGTCCATCTACTTTAAATCTATTTCCCGTTTTCTGATCTTCAATTTCAACTGTTACGTAAGCATAAACTTGAGTCACAATAAATGGCCCTAAACAATGAGACTTCAATTTCCCAGGGAATAACTTCAGCCTTGTATTTTAAAGCAAAACTTCTTGTCCTGGTTCAAAGTTCTTTTGGTTAATCTTCTGATCATGCCATAACTTATCATACCATAACTTTAGCTTTTCCTTATAAATTCTGTCATTATCATAAGATTCATTTCTTAATTCTTCAAATTTATTTAATAGTAACATTCTCTTATTTAGTGGACCAATCTATTCTACTAGGGTTTACAGTCTTTTTAAGTATTTGTTTAATCTCTCTATTAGAAACTTTAGTTAACCCACTGGTTTTAGGGTGATAAGCAGTAGAGATTCTATGAATAATATTAAATTTTTCTGCTAATCTCTGAATATATTTATTCCTAAAACGTGATCCTCCATCATTAATAATCATCTTAAGCATTCCGTATCTAGTGAAAATAATTTTCATTAAAAATCTTGAAGCATTTTTAGCGTCACAACGAGGTAAAGCTTGCGCTTCAATCCACTTAGAGACGTAGTCTACTGCAATTAATATATAATCTAATCCTATAAAAGGAATAAATGGTCCCATAAAATCTAATCATTTGCTCCTTTTTGCATTTTTTTGCTCCATTGACCTTAATTCATCATTCTTGTAACAAGACATTAAAAATACCTTTCTTTAAAGTGCAATATCATTAAAAACAGTATAAAAGAGGTACAAAAATCTCAACATATTTTACTTTGGTCATGGACAACTTAACTTAATTAAGGAATTTGACTTTAAAGAATAAGCTTGCAGTGTTTTGGAAGGCTTTAAATTAACTATAGGTTATTTTCTAAACCTCATTATACAAAATTTTGAATAAGCCTAGCTCACTATTAAGCCCTTTAAGATTTAATGGGTGGATTTATAATTTTAAGAAAAAAGATCTTTTTTCTTTTGATATTTATATTCATAATCCTTATCATAAATTATAAATCATTTCAAAACTATTAATTGGGGGCTTCAAATCAGTGATTTATGATCTTCTAAATCAAACCCTCGCTTTAGTATCTCCCTACTTAAATATTATTCTAAATTTCATTAATTTTGAAAAATTATAAATTTATCCTTTATGATATTCAAAGTGAGGTTGGTTTCTAACACTTATATATTTTTAAGTTTCAATCATCAAGACATGTTATTTTAAGATCATTTATTGCCAATTTATGCTCTTGGTTAGGCCTAAATATTACTTAAGCTCAAAATTCCAAAACTACACTTTTGCCCCTATGGTCTTAGTACCTAATAATTCATTAAATTAGACTCAAATGACTTGAAAATTTTATGTTATCTCACTTACGGGTTAATTAAAACATGAGAGGAGAAAATGTGATTTTTTTGAATTTAATTAATTTTATAATTCTTTTTAATACAAAACTAGGGATTTTCAATGATAATTGAAAAACTCAATCAAAGTAAGACTTCTGGCCTTAAAAATTTTTTTTGAAGTTCATCTAGTTCAGAGGACCACTTTGACTAATTTTCATGATTTTTAAAAATTTAATTTAATTATTATAATTGTTTGTTATTTTTAGTATTAATTAAATATAAAATAATATTTAAATGGAAAATTAAGTTTCATATTTTTATTAAATATCCCTATGACCAAGGAAACTAAAGAAATAAATTTCATATTTTTGTAATTTATATTTTAATTATTAGTGTTATTTTAGTGAAAAATTAGAGAAAATTCATTTTTAAGACTTTTAAAATCAATATCTTGACAAAGACAATTAAGAGATTATTTTAATTAGTTTTAGATAATCAAGAAGCCAAATGTGATATTTTAGTTTGTTTTTAAAAAGTTGTGATTTTTTTGATTTTTAATTAATTTTAATTAATTTAAATGCTTAAAATTGATCAAAAAATGAAGTATTTATTTTAATTCCAATTTTATTTTCTTTAATTTCCTTCGATCATAAGGAGCTCCCCAAAACTAATTTGGTGACTTTTTTAATTTTATTTTAATTATTATAATTATTTTAATGCCAAAAATGTCATTTCATTTAATTAGTCCATTTGATTGGTAAAATTAACTCCAATTGACTTGAAATTTTTATGAGGGGCTCTTTTAACATTAAATTACAGTGTGGAATAGTTTTATGTAATTTACATTTATAGTTATTTCAAATTAATATTTTTTTCATTTTTAGGGTTGGTGATAATTAGGGTTATTTTAAATGAATTTAACTAAGTTTATATTTTTCCTAGGATCTATGACCACAGTGAACCCAACAAAATAAGTTTTGTATTTTTCTGATGAGTTTCTTAATTATCATAATTTTTATATCAAAATAGATAAAATTAACTTGAAAATTAGACATTGAGGCCTTGAGATCTCTCCTATACTTTAAAAAATCAGAAAGAGCATCTTAATGGCATGTAGAATAAATGCCCCAAAGCTCAAGTCATGGTGAAAAGTCTATGAAAATGGAGAGTTATAATAAGTAAAACACCATTTAAGTAATTAAAAATAATATATGCATCAAATAAACTTGAAAATGTTTCCACATTATTCTCCTCTCTTCACTGAGCAACAAGATATTTTTATTTTATTTTTATGATTTTTCTACACAAAGTTATGCATTTTAAAAGTTTTGAGAATTAAATAAATAAGAAAAATCCCTTAATTTCCTACTTATCCACGTCAGCCTCGTACGCGTCGGAGAGACGTGTGTCGCCACGGGACTGGGCATCGTCGTTTGCGTCAGCTCTCCCTTTTTGAACCGTAGCTCTGTTCGGCTTGAACAGGACTGTCCAAGTGATACACGCTCGATCGGATGGCGCGTGGTCATCATCCCCAACATATCAATCTCGCAAACCATCTATTTTCTAGGGTTAATATCTCGCTCGATTCTCAACTAAATCAAGTGTGGTTTGTTTTTATAGACTTATCTTAACTAGTAGAACAAATCCATAAGGTTAATTGACCCTTAAATCAACTCTATACACATGGAGAATCAAAATGAAGCTAAGTTTAGGGTTAACTTTCAATACTTTGGTCCAAAAGGGGAAGACTCGATTAGATGCTTATGGAAGCTTTGTGGGGGTCCCAAGAGCCTAGGGATGGAGCATCAAGCAGTGGTGATTCTCCTAGATATTATTTCGACCAAAGTTGATTTAGGGTGTTGGCCAACAATGTGAAAAAATCCAATTGGGATGAGTCAGCTTGGATGGGTTAAATTTTTTGTCTTGGCCATGGTGGAGCTTTTGATTTCGTGTTTTCCAGCCAACAAGGTGGCTGGCCGACTAGGGAGGGGTCACCATCCAACTCAGGGAGGTCAAGGCTTGGTCTTGGTGAATTCAATTAGGGTGGGCCATGTGAAAAGGTATGGGATTGAAATAGTATGGGAAAAGGGCCATTTTGGGCCAAACTGGGTCATGGCATGGTTTGGTTTGAGTTCAACCACCAAGGTTGGTCTTGAGCTGGAGAGGATCAGATGGGTCAGCTAAATTGGTGTGGAGAGGTCCCCATCCAAGTGATTTGGTTAAGTATGAGGTTTAGAGGAATCATTAAAAGGGTTAAAAAACCTTTTGAAAGAAGTTTGAAAGTGTCTTGTTCTCTTGCCATTAATAGTTTGATGATGTGGCAAAGCTCTCATGGCTTTTTTATGGCTTGAGGTGGCTTCATGGCTTGCATGTGGCTTGGCTAATTTTCATGAGAAGGTATTTTGGATTTATTTTGTATTTTTGGTAAAGTTTGGCATGATGCTTCATTTATATTGCTTTGATTTTGGATTTCAAACTTTAGGAGTGATTTTGATTGAATGGATGATGAAGGAAAGAGTTGTCATATGAGCTTTGGACTTGGGCCTTTGGAATTATATGTGGTGGGCTTGGGATTTTAAAATGGAAATTGAGTTTGTGATAAAATTTGGGCAATTTGAATGTTCAGTTTAGTGTAGGAATATGTCATGAAGGATTTGGCAAAATTTCAAGTAGTTTTGTGTTGAATTGTTGGGTTAATTTGTGGATTTAAGCATAAGGTCAAAATTGCTTTTTTATTTGGGTGAAATTGGGCTTGCAATTGGAACAAATTGGGCTTAAATTTTCTTTAGAATAGGATTGGAGATGCTAGATTTTGATTTGTAATTGAAATTGGACAAGAATGGGGTCAATTGGGCTAAGATTGGGGCTAATTGGGGGACATTTGCACCTTTAAGGGCAAATTGGGGCTTTTGGTCAAATTGGACTAATTTGGTCAAATTGAGTCAAATTAATGATAAAAAATTTAAATTAGGAATATTTGTGATGATTTTGGAATTTTTTGGAATTTTTGGAGTTTTTAGAATTCTTAGGTCATGAGAGGTATTTTGATCATTTTGGGCAATTTTGGGGGTATTTTGGGAATTTGGTAATTTTTTATAAATTTTGATTAATTTAGGTACTTCTGGGGGGGTTGAAATGATTTTGAAGCAAATTTGGGTATTTTGGATAATTTTGGGATTTTTGGCAAAGATTGGAGTTGTAAGGGTATTTTGGTAATTTTGTGATTTTGGACCAAAATGGGCTAACAAGCCATGAAGCCATACTAAGGCAATAGGAACCATATGAGGACTCATTTTGGATGCTCAATGTGTTGATTCTAACCCTCTTAACCAAAGACTAGGGGTAGAGGGTCATCCACTTGAGCTTTTCAAAAAGAGTCAGGAGATCGATCTAAGGGGTCATATTGTTTAGGGTATGTGAGATAATGTAGTGTGTGTAAGTTAGCCCCACCAGAACCAAATTACACAATGTTAGTCCTAAGGTCTGACCATCCTATGGGCGACTCCACTTGATCTCCTTCATATTTCCCTACTTACTAAGTGCTAGAGGTCACGACCAATATGTGGAACTTTAGGTTGAACAAAGAAGGGTTTATAATTTCTAATGGTGAGGGTTCTTTTCTAGTCCTCTAAGAATACTCAATAGGACCCTCCTATGACTAGACTCTATGCCACTAAGGACCTCAACAAAAAATGGGTCAACACTCACTTCCATAGATTCATTTTAAATTATATCCTCATTTTGATATTTTATGTTGTAATCTCTTGATCACTAACTCTCATAGTTAGTTCTCCTTTCTCCACATCTATCAATGCTCTTTCAGTGGCTAGGAATGGTCTTTCTAAATTGATAGGAATTTCTTCATCTTCCTCCAAATCTAATACAATAAAGTCCACAAGAAAGATAAATTTATCAATTTTTACCAAAACATCTTCTATAACCCCTTTATGATATGTAATCAAACGATCAGCTAACTGCAGAGTTATAGTTATAGGTGAAATATCTTCTAAGCTGAACCTTCTTAAAATTGATAATGACATAAGATTAATGCTGGCTCCTAAATCACATAAAGCTTTTCTATACAATCGTTTGCCAATAGCACAAGGAGTTGTAGAACTTCTAAGATCTTTAAGTTTTTCAGGAATCTTTTTCTAAATTATAGCGCTACACTCTTTGTTGAGTGCAACAGTCTCATTATCTACAAACTTCCTATTCTTATTAAGTATAACCTTCATAAACTTCACATAGATTGACATTTGCTCCAAAGCTTCAACAAATGGAATGTTTATTGTTAATTTCTCAAAATTTCCAAAAATTTTGAAAATTGATTATCTTTATGTTTGTGCTTCAATCTTTAAGGAAATGTGGGTGGTAGTCTTTCTATAGTGATTTTTATTGGCTTAATAGGATTTTCTGACTCAATATGAAAATATTTACCAGATTTTTGATTTCTCACCTCATCTTTTTCTACTTCAACATCTTGTTAAACTCTATTTTCTAATTCTTTTCCATTTCTCAGTTGAATACCTTTAATTTGCTCTTTGTTCTTATCTTTAGGATTTAAGATTTACTTCAACATTACTAGGCAATCTTCATTGAGGTATATTGTTAAGTGCAATGGCAATACATCCCAATTGATTTTCCATGTTTCTGATAGTAGCTCCTTGACTTTGTAATTGACTACCCATCTACAATATGAAGTCTTCCATTGATAACTTTTTCTCCTTACTCTGTAAATTATTAAAACCTAGAGGGTAATAAGGTTTATAAGTTTGGTTCCCTTGATTGTCAGAGTTTCCCACTGGGTTCACAGTGTTGTTTTGCCATTACGAATTTGCAGCATTAGAATTATTATTATTCTATCAAAAATTTGGATGATTCTTCCACCAAGTATTATAATAATTGGCATAAGGACTATTAGAACGATTGTTTATTGCATTTAATGTCTCATAAGAAGATTGAGATTCTATCATTTGTCCCAATAAGTTTTCCTCAAGCATAGGTGCTATCTAAGAATAATTCATTCCATATTAGTCTATCGTCTTTGAAATAATAGCTTTTTATGCAGCTAAAATAGATATAGCATCAGAATTATGATTACTATCTACTCTTTTTTGGTTACCCTTTCAGAGGGCCATTGAAAATTATTAGTAGTCATCTCTTCAATTAAAGAATATGCTTCATCGAATGATTTTGACATTAATGATCCACCAGCAGCAGCCTCAATTATCGATCTAAGAGATCCAACCAACCCATTATACAATTTTTAAATTATTAACCAATTTGGCAACACATGTAATGGACACTTTCTAAGGGGAACTTTAAATATTTCCCAGGCTTCATAAATTTATTACTCTTCAAACTGAAAAAAAGATGTGCTATCATTTCTAAGCTTAGCAGTTTTTGATGGTGGGAAATATTTAGATAAGAATTTTTGTGATAAATCTCTCCATGTTCTGATAGATTCAGGTGCTAATGAGTTTAACCACATCTTATCTTTATCCATTAGTTAAAAAGGAAAAAGTTTAAGTTTGAAGACATCATTTAACACTCCATCATATTTAAATGTAGCACACGATTCTAAAAAAACTAGCAAGGTGTAAATTAGGATCTTCAGTAGTTGTTCCTCCAAACAAATTGTTTTGTACCATTTGGATAATATCAAATGAGTTGGCAACTATAGCAGAATTTTGAATACTAAAATGAATTTCATCAGCTGTACTATTTGCATAGTCTCTTAAACGTCTCTAATGATGTTCAATTTCATTTCAAACATTGTTTAAATTGCAAGCCATTTTACAAAACTGATCTTTCACTTTTTGTTGTATTCAAATTTTCCTAACAATTCTTTCTAACTCAGAGTTGTAAGGTACTAAATTTTCATATCTTACACTACGCATAAACTACAAACACAATAAAATAAGAAAATGTTCAAATTAAACTACAAACACTCTTTTTTTTGAAATAAAATAAAGTAAAATACTAGTATTTTCGGTTACTTCCCCAGCGACGGAGCCAAAAACTTGATATGAAATTTTGTATATGCAAAAATGTATGAAGTTGCATCACTCAAAGACGCCAAAAACTTGATGCAAGAAGATTTATAAATAAATATGTAATATAATCGCAACAAAAATAATTTTTATAAAAATAATTTATCTTTTAAAACTCTTTTTAAACTATGAAATCTTATTTAATATCAACACAAGTATGCATATAGCTCAGATAATAAAGGACTCTAATGGAGTCCTAGATATCGATCCTACAGGGAAGTTGGAAAATCCTAAAGTAAATTTTGAAAGGTTTTTATATAAAAAAAAAGTAAAGTTTGAAGCTTGAAAATTGATTACTCAGGTGAATGCTAATTGAAATGCAGATGTAAGACTACAAAAATTAAACTAAACAAAATACAAAACTATCAAAAGTAAAATTGTGAAAATTAAACGAATTTTTTGTTGTGACAAAAAGTTCAAATTTAAGAAAGCATCCTTCCTCTTTACAATGAGTATATGGTACGTGAAGAAATTGAAATCATTTGAAAAAATATATATAAAAATTATTTTGTGCCAAAGAGGAGGAATGCTATTCTTTAGCCTTTTCCAAGTGTAATAGAGAACATTAACTAATCGAGAGTTTGGTCCCTAATTATGTGATTAGGCTGGGAGGATAACGGCTACCACTCTAGAGCTCCCACTACTCCTTCCCCTGAGGGCTAACAATCTCGCATTAGTTTCTAATCAATTGAACCAAATTGGGGGTTTTAATCAGCCACCTTAAAATCTCCAATTATGCATCCAACAAAATATATTTCCCTATTTATTTGCACCCAATCCCATGGATGACATAATCTCCCTTGAAATCAAATGTGATTCTCTCTATGTTGTAGAAATCATATCTCATTTAAGAACATATGTCACTCAACAGGTTTTAACATTTCAATTGGCTGGATCAAAAAGTAAATGAAGATCAGAGCAAATCATCACAAATTATTATCATTTAAAACTGTGGAAAACAAAAACTATTCTTCACAAAATCATATCTTCAAATTAAGGAGAAGGATAAAGATAACTACTCATAATTCATGAGAAGGATACAATAAAACATGAATTTCATATATAAAAACAAGTTTTCAAAACAAAAAAAAAAATAAAAATATAGCTTATCTCACAATCCTTCTCAAGAAAAATCGTACAAGATCAATCCAAGCCTTTCTCTCGTTACAATCACTCCCAATTCTCTCTTAGAAGTGTGATGAAGAAGAATTCTCGCACCTTCCCTCTCCTTTTACAACCCTAGATGAAAATCTCCTCTGATCTCTCTCTCTCTCTCATGCCACTTTCACTCTCTCTCTCTCACGTCACACGCAAAATCCTTTTCCAACTCTATGAAGTCTTCTTCTTTTATTTTTGGCTGCCTCCTTTGGAAAAGAATTCAAAATTCACTCACAAAGTTAACTCTTTTTAATTTAAAAACTGTGCCATTTGATCCAAGAGTCAAATCTCTTCATAAAAAAACCTTCCAATGCGTCTAGATGCATTGAATTACTTGAAGAGAGTGTAGAATAAGTGTCCCTTTAAAAATTTGTACAAAATTTTTCTAAAACTGCCTAATTTGAAAAAGTCATCCCCGATGCATCATGCGTTGATCTGGCACATCATGCACCGGCTCTCTGGATTTTGGCGCATGATGAGTCAGAATCCAAAAATTGGCTGTTTAGGCTCCAAATTTTGTCCTTTTTCCCATTTTTTCTCCAAATGCCTAAAATTGATATACCTGCAAAAAAAACACAAAAATAGCTATCTTTAAAGTGCAATATCACCAAAAATATCCGTAAAATAAGTACTTAAACAGTATATTATTTTGGTGTATCAATTATTTCTCATTAACAGCTTGAGATGTCTGTTGATTGGTTAGCCTTTTCTAATTGTTTGAAAGCATGGAAAGAAGTAAAATCTGAAGTTATTCAATGTATCATCACTTGGTTCTTATGGATGGCTAGAAATAAAATCAAATTTGAGGAAGTTGTTGTTACACATTCACAGTTAAGTATAATTTCATGTTTTATATTTACAAGATTACCAAATTTATGCTCTATGATGTCAGCAACAAAGACTGGAAATATTTGATGACTCCTGGTATTCCACAATCTATCATTTTATTGATTCTTAAGATTTTTTGGAGGGCCCCTATAAACCTTGGATAAAGCTTAATACTTACGGCTGTTATAAACATTCCTCAGCTAGAATGGGAGGTAATTTCAAAAATAAAAAAGGTGATTGTCTTCTCCATTTCTACTCCCCAGTTATGGCCTTGAATGCTTTACATGCTGAAACTCAAGCTATTTTTTGGGCACTCTCTCTTACTTATACTTTGGAATGGAAGTTCTTACAGGTGTAATTGGATTATATTTGTTTATTGGACATTTTCAAAGGATTATATTCACCACCCTAGTTTATCATTTATCTTCTCAAATAGATATTTTTTATGTCTTCCGACAATAAATTGATGATACTTTGAAGTTATAAACCTATAGAAGGAAATCGTTGGGAAAATTGGTTAGCTAAAAAGGGGGCATCTTCTACTTCTCTAACGAGAAAATGTTTCTCCTCCTTCTAAACAAGTTTTTTTAGTAAACGGGGACATGGTTTCCCTACCTTATATCAGATATAAACCTTACTTAAAAATTAGGGTTTTAGAGCTAGAGATGTCCTTCAACCTTGGAAAAATTAGGAGACATCCTCACTATCATGAGGAATCAATCCCTAAATTTTCAAGACATAGTGATTAATATTTACTTAATTAAAATTAAAATAGTCTAGTGAGTATTTATTTAATTAAAAAATATAGACATGTCAAATAATTTTTATTTTTATTCCATATTATTTTCCTATATTCATTGAGCAAGAGGGTATTTTTATTTTATTTTTTATAATTTTAATACACCGATTTATGAATTTTTAAAGTTTCTAAATTAAATTAAATAAAAAATACCCTTAATTTTTTACTTATCATGTTGATAGCCAACCCATCCTAAGTAGCTCCAAAGCCACATGCGGCGTGCTCCCATTGGTTGAGCTTTTCACCTAGGCTTGCAGTGTGCCTCATGTTTCATGAATACATCTTTCATCCAACGCAATCGGAGCCATCCATACAACACGCACAATCGAGTAGTCCCTAGTCATTGTCCCCAACTGGCCTAAGTTGATACTCAACCAAATCACAAGGGGTTTATTCCTATAGGTTCATCTAGTTAAGGAAAACCTATCTATACTATTACAATCCTATGAAATATAAGTTCACTTCACAATAATTGAAACCGAGGGCAAAATTAGAGTTAGTGGATTTTACTTTTGCCAAAGAGGAGAGGCCTAATTTTGGGTGCTTGTTTAAGCTTCAACAGAGTCCGAAAAACCTCCTTGAAGTGCTGGTTTGAGCTAATATATGGTATAAGTATGATTTTGATCAAAGGGTGAGGTTGCCTTGCTTTATATGTTGGTTAGAGGGCTCAACAAAGGGAGGTTTTGATGGGGAAATTCCTCATTTGGTCTTGGGAAGCTTAAGGGTGGTTAAACTTAGACTTTTGTGGAGTTTTATGCAATGAAAAAAAGAACCAGGTTTTGAAGGTTTAAATTGAGCTTGGACAGTGGATTTCAATGGGGAGAAATGGTGGGATTGAACTTAGGAAGGCTGGAAGAAGCTCTGTGAGCATTTTGGAAGGCTCTCCCTAAAGAATTAAAAATTATCTATTCTTGCTCATGGAAGGGGTGGTTTAAATATAGGCAAAACTAGGGCTTAATTTCTAAAGCCAGGTTGTGGAGAAAGGAACTGAGGTGGAGTGTTGAACGTCACTAGTGAAAAATGGGGGTGAGACACCTTGGATGGGTTCAAATTTGATTTGGTCCATGGAGAGAGCTCCTCAATTTTGAGTTTTCCAGCCACTAGGCCAACCGGCCAGGCTAGGAGAGGTGGTTAGATAACTCAAGGAACTAAGGGGAAGGTTTAATTGTGATTAGGGTTGGGGTTTAATTACTAGAGCTGAAGCTTAGGTCACTTGACAAAAAATGGGAAGTAATCCCCCAAATAATGGGACCTTTTGTCCATGGCATGCTTAAGTTTGGCTAAGAGCATTTAGGGTGGTTCTTAGGGTCCAATTGGCTGTTGAGGCTATTCAAGGCGGGTCAAACCAAGAAGCTCTAAGTGGGTTTAGGGTTTTGGTTCAAATGGTATGAGTTGGTTGTTGACCTCAATTTTTGTTAAGGCATAGCTCTTTCCACTATAGTAGCCTATGGACTAGCCATACAACTTTCATGTTGATTATTCTTAGAGGACTAGAAAAAGAACCCTCACCATTAGAAATTCTAAACTCTTCTTTGCTCAACTTGAAGTTCGACATTTTGGTCCTAACCTCTAGTACTTTGTGGGTGTGATCAATATGGGGGGGCTCAAGGAGAGTCCCTACAGGACTCATTAGCCTTAAGGTTGACCCTAGGTGTTGGTCTGGAGCTAGTTCACTCATTTTCGCTCACATTCACTCACAGCCCTAAACACAAAAATTGTTGACTTTGATCCCTCGATCTTTTGGGTAACTCATGTAGATGGTTCCCTAGACCAACAAGCCCTAGGCTAGGGTCCAACAAAGACAAGTACAAAGTGGATTGAAATGAATACTCCATTGGTCCATGGCTCAAATAAGGTGGTTAACACCCCACTTTCACCAAAACACCAGACAACATTTTATTCCCAAATCTACCCAATTTACCAAAACACCCCCAAACCCCAAATTTGACCAAAATTCCCAACTACACCCAAAATACCTAAATGTGTTAAAAAATCATCTCAAACCAATTGAAACAACCCAAATTTCCCAAAACCTCCCTAAATTTTAAAAATTACCAACGTACCCCCAAAATGTGCAAAAAATACAAAAATACCCTTGGTGGACCAAACTTTCCCAAAACCCTCAAAATCATTTCAAATGTGTCCAAAACCAATTTGGACACTTCAATTAAATCCAATTTGATCAATTTGACCAACATTGACCAAAAGCCCCAAATTACCCTTAAAGACTCAATTTCCCCAAATTCACACCAAATGTCCACCAATTTGACCCCAATTTCCCCCACTTTCAATTCTAAATTCAAATTCATCATGATCAAACTTAATTTAAACCAAATCCAACCTCAATTGACCCACATTCAAGTCCAATTTCAACCCAAATAAAAAAGCCACAATTTGGCCTAAAATAAAAATCCCACTTAATTGAACTCCAACTCCTTCCAATTGCCCCAATTATACAACATGAACTCTTCAAAACATCTCCACACATCAAATTGAACTCTCAATTAACCTCGTTCAAGCTTTAATTTCACTCAATTTCAACCCAAATCTAAAATTCTCAAATTTGCCCCAATTTAGCTATGTGCCCAAATTCCACCAAATTGAATGTCGTAACCCCAATTAAGGTTTAGAAATCCTCATGACATTTCCATATACCATTTTAAACTCTCAATTTGGACTTATCTCAACTCTAGCCCAACCTAAACCCAAGTCTAACCCAACATCTCTAAATTGATCAAATGCTCAAAATCCCTCAAATTCACCCTCCAAATCTTTTCCATCTCTTTGTGAAAATCATCTATATCATAATTATCAATCAATTGGGCTCAATGTAATGGCTAGCCTAACCCAAAACCAACTTCAAGTCAAGTTGACCCAAATTGAATATGTGCACCAAAATTGACTAAGTAATCACCATGGCCACCAAATGGATCCTAGTGACCAAGCTATGGAAGACATGGACCAATGGTCCCTTTATTTTGGGGATTTTATCCTTTTTTGGGCCGAAACCAAAAAATACATGGCATCATTCCATGCCATTAGAAGTTAAGCATAATTAAACCTCCCCCTGGCTCACCTGGCTGCCTGACCACCTCCCGTGCTCTCGCCAGCCACCCTAGTTGCTGAAAAACACCAAAACCAAGTGTCTCATGCCTCCATACAAACCCAATCTCACCCATCCAAGCTGGCCAGCCCCAATTGGTCTTTGGCATTTTTCTGCCCTCCACAGCCCCCCACCTAAGAAATTAATTTAACTTAAATTGAAGCCCTGAGCTCCACCATAAGCCCCTCTATTTAAACCACGTTCTCAATGGATAAAAAATCAGCTAACAAATTTCCTTAGGAAGACTCTGCCCAATTGCTTCCAGACACTCTCCAAGACCTCCTAAGCTCAAGTCCATAATTTTCTTTGAGCCCAATTTTGAGCTCAAAATTTTAGCTCAAACCAGAACAAATTTCTCCACACCTCTATAGTCCATCAAACTCCAATTAACTGGGCACACACCTTCCCCACAGTGAGAGGAGTTAATTCCCCACAGAAGCCCCATTCTAAACACCCTTTAACATAGCTCTAGACCAACACCTGAAATTGAGCTAGATCAAAATCAAAGCTACACAATTCACCACAACCTGAGAACTCATTTGGAGGTTCATTGTACCAATCAAAACTGCCACAACAATCTGGTTGAGGCCTCCCCTGTCATACAAAGGTATTGAACCTTAACTCTAATCTGAGCCTATTTTGATTCTCCATACGTATTTACTATATTACATACCATATAAGCCATAGAAATATGCTCATCTTGAGTAGATGAAGGTTTAGAAACAAACCCCATGTGATTTTGTTGAGTTTAGATCGAGATCTTAAGGTTTTACTGTGAACAATTTTCAGGCTTGGACACTTGGGGATGATGAAGGAGAGCCGTCTGATCGCATATTTATTCAATGGATGGAAAAGATCAAGCTGGAGAAATGCTTGGAATGAAAATGTGGGCCGAGTAGCACCTAAGGTGGTCGGCGGTGTCAAATAGAGGAGCGCCATGTGTAAAGTTCGACGCGGACGAGGATGAGGTGGCGGCGCGTGTTTAAGTTGAAAAATATGGATTTTTTGGATTTATTTAATGTCCTGAACTTCAAAAATCCATATATTTTTCTAGAAAAATCATAAAAATAAAATAAAAATACCCTCTTACTCAGTGAATAGTGGAGAATAAAGTGGACTAAAAATAAAAATTATTTGTTAACTGTCTGATTTTTAATGAATTAAATGCTATCGGGAGTATTTTAATTCATTATGATCAAGCATTACTCACCCAGACTTGAAACTTTTAGGGTTCATTCCTTGTGATAATGGGAATGTTCTCTAATTTTTCCAAGGTCAAATAGCATCTCTATGCTTCTAACATTAATTATCAAGCTAAGTTGGCTATTTTGACTTATTTTAATTACATAAATTTAAATACCTCATGGAAAAATATGGGAATAATTTTAGTAGGTTTCCTATGGTAAGAGATGCTTAGAAAAAATGTCATGATGAATTGAATTATTTTGTACATTTCTAAAGCTAATTAAATGTATATGTCTTGTTTTAATTTCTGTGAATTAAATACTAATAAGAATTTGACAAAATCAATTCCAAACTATGATAAAAATAATGTTTACCAATTATAAAAATTTAGAAATTATTTGACTAAGTTTAAGCACCAAAGTTGATTTTCTAGGAAACATTATATTTTTTACACAAAAAATAATTATATTAAATTAAATACACTTGGAAAAATTATGAAAAGTGTTTTCTTGAGTTCATTATGATCAGGGGCACTTAGAAAAAATAAAATTTATTCATGAGAAAATAATTGATTTTTAGAGTTTTATTTTGAATTTTAAATAATTAAAATTAATTAACAATCCCAAAAATACCAAATAATTTAAAATGTGCTTAATTGTTCTCTGATCACTTCAGACTCATTAAAATATTTTTCCCAATTTTTCTATGTTAAAAAGAATTTGTAAAGGCTTAAAATGCACTTTTTATTTTTCTCATTAAAATAATTATAATAAATAAATTAAAAATCATAAAAATTGAAAATTTTTTCTCTGAGTTCTTTGGACTCAGAGAGGTTTAATAAAAATATAAAAAATTGTAAATAAAACATTGTCTCCATTCAAATTAAATCATAAAAATCAATAAATAATTAAATTAAAGATTTGATTCAAAAAAAATAATGAAATTTTGTTTAAGTGTTTCTCTGAACTAAGTGGACCTCTAATAATTTTCTCATAAATAAAAACTTTATTTTGGATAGTTAAGTAATTCAATTTTGAAAATGCTACTTTCTAAATTTAAATAACAATTTAAATTAAATTAAATTAAATTAAATTAAATTAAATTTTGGAATCCACTCTTTCTCTAATTCACATTTTCTCCTCTGATGTTTAATTGACCCATGGATAGGACACTCTAAAAAATTCTCAAAGTCACTTGAATTTCGATTAATGAGTTATGAGGTGAAGGGCCCCAAAGGCGAAGAAGTGACTTTAGATTTTGGTGTCTTAATCAAACTTTAGGATTAACAAAGGGGAAATGGGTAATTTTGATCCTAATGAACATGCTTGGATGATTGAAATATAATGTGATTAAAAGGTAGGAACCCACTTTCCACCTTTTCTATAATATGAACAAAATTGTAATTTCCTTAATTATCATGGTTTGGACGTCAACCAAAATCAAATGACTCTCAAGTGATGGGCTTGAGTTTAGAAAATAATATTTCATTAATTTTAAGCCCATAATTAATGACAATGTGATCTTTCAATAAGAATGCATGTCATTTAAATCAAAATTATGCTAAGTTACCATTTCACCTACTGCGATTGTTTAGAGCTTTGTAGTGACCTAGGCTTGACTTTTAAACTCATTTTATTGGACTTAGAAGATAAAACGATTAATGATTAACACCTTTTACACTACAAACCTGATTTCATCTTCGGGTACCAAAACCTTTACTTACTTAAATTTTTCTTAGGAGCACCCACCCATATAACTCTTAAATGAAATATCAATTAATCAATTGAGTGTCCTCGCCTTCGGATAAATAAAACATCAAGTTTCCTTGAGCAATGGTATATCCTTAGCTTAATCTTGTATGATTAATAAAACGATGTAATAAGTTTAAAATGAACTCTAAATGTTTCAAGAAATCTTCAAAGTGGTTCAAAGCTATGCTCTGAGCACTTTGAAATCTCTTGAATATTTTGAAGGGCAAATTGAACTTATTATATTTTGTTCTAAAATCAACCACTAAGATCTTCCAAAACTTCATAAAGTCATAACTTGGGGTTTGGTAGCTATAGCTTCATCTACTCCCGCAATTTTAATTCTTTGAAAATTATATACAGGTTGTCAAAGCTAACCTTTCAAGTGTAGGAGCGGGAATAATTGATGGGTATGCTTTTAAGTTATTGCATTTACTTTTTTGTACCTCTTATTTCTTACTTACATGCTTAAGGTCACCTTGCATGTCAAAACCAAAACTAAAAAAAATTATCACTGCCACAAAAATCAAAATATAAGAACTCAAAATTTAATAACAAATAAAATAAAACAAAAATTGCAACTAAATTAAAATGTCTGTATCAGATGATCGAGAATCCCTCGATAGAGGTAGCCTACAATTGCTAACAAGATTTTCCATGGTCTAAATGAAAGTACAGAAATCATTAAGTCATGTTTAGTAAATTCATCTGGATTAAGTGAATCTGAAAAAAATAGTAGTGACAGAATAAAAGAACCGTAGGATCCTAACCGATATCACTCTATTCAAATTTAATATTCCCCATATTATTTAAATAAACTTAACCTTAGGAAACATTTGATTTAACATCATGAATTAACACATTGGAAAACTTAAACTTGCTACAACGAGGAGCTTGGAGATAGCATTATTGGTAGCACAGTCATCTTCAACAGCAAAACATGTCTACACTAGCTAAACCGTTCTTTAGAATTAAACAACAATCCTCAATTTTATTTTAAGCTTTTGTATGACTCTGCTATACAATATAAGGCCTAACTCGCTTCAAAATTCCAAGTTTGTCGTTCGTCACGACTTAAATCCTCATATTTTCTAGGCTATTTGTGTGGCCGTTTCACACGAATGTAAGGCCTAATTAATAAATTTGGTAGGATGAAACATTTAAATAGTTCTTCTCTAAATTGAAGCCAAACCATAGGATAGCTTGGAAAGTCACCAAGATTCTCCTCAGGATACGTGACATCCCCTATTTCTTCTTCCTTTGGATTCTAAAAATAAATTTTCCAAGTTTGAGCCACTCCAATTTCACACCTCTTTATTTAATTTATTTGGAAAGTATTATTCCTTTGACCTCTTTAAAGACAACATTCCTTGATTTTTATCGAGAGTTTTCTTAGGTAACTTCAATTATCTAAGATGTAATTAACTATAAGAGCTTGCCTTTATAGGAAACTTTCAAGAACCCTGCTTTTATAAACCCTATTTAATTTTCCATATTAAAAAAGAGAACTTGTTGACTTATAAAAAAAATGGTTTCACAAACCAAACGGCTGTCACGCATTTCTTAAGTTTTTTTTATTGAGCCTCACTATCAAGTTATGTGTTTATCTTTCGAGGTCGATACATAGTTTGAGGTGCATCACTCTTTCATCTAAGCTTTGAAAGATATTGGATCTGGAGGGAAAGGTGCTCTGCTAGGGTTTTATGCAGGATGAAGATTGGTGGCTGCTGGCTGAAGTGGGACTCTGAAGTGGGGGACTGTGGTGGCTACCTTTCTGTTGGCTTCTCTCTCTGGTGTTCTTTCTTCTTGTACTTTCTTGGGAGTTACTGTTACATTGAGTACACTCTCTGGTTGCTCTCTCTTAGTTTGTGGGGAGTTCTTTCCCACTTCCTTTATTGCCTCCTGGTTTTATCTTCTGGTGTATAACTATGTTAGGTTAACTGGTTCTGGTTCTGCTTCAAGTTTGGATAGGTTTGCTTGTATTCTTCTTGTGGTTTCCACTATCTGGTGACCCCTTACGGACTATACTGCTTTCACCAACTACTGTTGGTTGGGGCTTTATCTTCTATCTGGTGGTGGCTTTATAATGGCTACACGTATTGATGTTTCCACATATTCATAATGGACCAAACAACATATGCTGGGGTTGGTGGAAGAACAAATGAAGTACTACAAGATTATGACCACTTGGTGTTCCCTAAAGAATTTCATAACACAGCTGCAGGAAGAGGATGCAGTCGTTGCATTCATTCACTTGGATCCAAAGAGGGGGAAACTGCAGTGTTCTTTACAAACAAAGATTTAACCTCACTTAAGGAGAAAGTGAATTTCACTTTAGTGGGAAAATTTTAGTTAGGACACCCTAATATGGAGCTGGTCAGAAACTATTTTGAATCCCTAAAGTTTATAGAAAATTGGAAGATAGGACTAATGGATGGGAGGCACCTACTAATCCAACAAGCTGTGGAGGAAGATTATGCAAGACACTTTGCTAAGCAATCTGTGGTTATTGCTGGAGCTATAATGAAAATTGTAAAGTGGACTCCTGACTTTGATCCAAGTAAGGAGCCCCCTGTGGTTCCTTTTTGGTAAAAATTGTCAGGCCTTCCACTTCCTTTCTTCAAGCTGAATGCTTTACTTAACAATCGAAGAGCCTTGGCCACACCTTTGAAAGTGGATGCCCCCACATATAATAAGGCTAGGCCAGCATTAGCAAGAATAAAAGTGGAAAGAGATATTACTCTCTTTAAACTGAAGAGAATATGGATTGGTTCTGATACTGAAGGCTTTTGGCAAGAAATCGTCCATGAAAAAAAACCTTATTAATGCCAAAATTGCAAAATGTTTGGCCACACAGTGGAAAAGTGCTACAGGTTACACCCACCTCTGAAAAGGAAGCTGGCAGGGATCATAGGGAAGTAAGAAATAGTTCATTGAAAGCTACTGTGAACATTGCTGAAGAAACATACCTGAAAAATAGACAAGAAACCACTTAAAGGATTGAGGGACCACTCCCAATAATCAATGTTAACTCCTCATCACCTAATCCTTTGGTTGAGCTGTCAGATTCCCCTCCAAATAGAATCACAATGGACTCTCCAATCAAAAAAATAAGAAAGGAAAATAATGAAATTATAATGATCACTCCTTCACCTTCCATCCAAGAGGAAAGTCATATAGACATTCATGACAAGGCTTCTAAGGAACATGTAATTACTAGCCAAAAACAGGCTATTGAAGAAGATTGGCAGGTTCAAATAGCAAGGAGGAAAAGAAAACCAGTGACAAAAGTGCAAAAATTACAGCAAGGAGTTAGCTCAATGCTAGCAGAGGGTAAAGCCAGCACAAAGAATGGTTCTCCCTATCATCACAGAGGTAGAACTAGATCAAGTTCACAACCATCCCTCCAGCTCCACCCATCTATGATTAATATCCTTTGCTGGAACATAAGGGGAATGGCTAATCCCCTCTCTCTTAAGAGAGACTTACATTTGAACTTTAAATACAAACTTTGGTGCATTGTTATTCTGGAACCTATGGTTCATAAGAACTACTAAAAGCTAATCAAAAAGTTTTCTGGTTTCAATTCTTTTGCTAATACCAACAATAAAATATGGATTTTCTATAGGAAGGAAATCAGATGGAACATATTAGTTAACCATCACCAATTTGCTCATTTCACATTTAATATCAATGGCCATTTGGGACATGCTACTTTCATTTATGCAGGTTATACAAAGTATGATAGAAAAGAGCTTTGGAATTGCTTGTTAAATATCAGCTAGCAGATGGATTCCGCTTGGTTAGTAGGGGATATTTCAACAGCATTACTACTTATTTTGAAAAATATGGGGGTAGAGCTCTTAGCCAAGCCAAGATGAACACCTTTAATGATAACATTAATAGTGCTGGCTTGTTTGATTTGGGTTTCAAAGGGCCTGCTTTCACTTGGAAGAGGGGTAAATTTTGGGAAAGACTTGATAGAGTATTGTTTAATGATAGTTGATATAACCATTTTCTCCTTACTTTTGTCACTCATCTCATCCTTGCTAGTTCTGACCACATTCCAATTCCTATTAGCATTACCTCCTATGATAATACATCTTCCTCTCCCCCTTCTAGATATCTAAATATGCGGTGTTCCCATCCTTCCTACAACTCTTACATTGCTGACCTTTGGAATGGAATCTCCCATCCTGACCCATTCTTTAAACTCAGTTTGCTGCAAATTAAAACTGCCAAAGACCTTAGCAAATGGAGTTGGGGGCATTTGGAAATGTCCTCACTAAAGTTCAAGAGCTAGAAGAGGAAGTAACAAGACTGGAGCAAGATGAACAGGCAAGGAAAGTAGAGGAAAGGGAACTGCTTACTGCTCAAAACAAACTTCTTACTGCTATTGACTATCAAGATCAATTTTTTAAACAAAAATCTACTATAAATATCTTCACTGATGAGGATAGAAACACCAGATTTTACCATGCTTATATCAATTATAAGAGGAAATGTAATTCTTTCCATGCTATTGAAAATGCTGAGGGGAAGTTGCTACATGAGAATGCTGAGATAGCTCAAAATCCAGTAAGCTATTTTAAAAACTTGTTGAATCAAGATCAAAATCACAGAATCCCTATTGAACAAAATTATTTCTCTACTGAACTGAATTATACAGGAAACCTAAACCTTACTGAAATCCCAGATGCAGATGAGATTTGGGAGGCTATGAAATCTATAGATAGAAACAAAGCAGCTGGCCCTGATGGTTTCACTGTTGAGTTCTATTAAAAATCTTGGGATATCATAAAGCCTGAGGTTATAGCAGCTGTGGAAAGTATTTTTCAAGGAAACAATCTCCCACGATACTTCAGCGCCTCTACTTTTGTGCTGATCCCTAAATCTGATATCCAACACAACTGGAATCACTTCAAACCAATTTGTTTAGCTACTATTATCACCAAGTAATTAGTGAAATCATTGTCAATAGGCTTCAACCTCATCTTGACTATATTATTAAAACTAATCAAACTGCCTTAGTGAAGGGGAGATCAACCATTGACAATACTTTTTTTGCACAGGAACTACTACATGATCTGAATATGACCTGCAAAGGGGGTAATTTGATCTACAAACTGGATTTGAAAAAGGCTTATGATACTATCAGTTGGGGATTCATTATGGAAATTCTCACTGCCAGAGGATTTCATATTGACCTCTATCAACTTATCCACAGATGGCTACACAATAATAATCACTCTATTCTCATAAATGGTAAAGGTTGGGGGTCCATCACTGCAATTAAAGGTTTGAAGCAAGGGGATCCCTTATCCCCTACTATTTTCATCCTTGCTATTGATTATCTATCTAGAATTTTGGATGAATCTCTGCTAAACCAAAGCTACACTAGATACCATCATAGATCCAATATAGTCATATCTCACTTACTCTATGTTGATGACATCATGGTCTTCACTAGAGCTCACAAGAATGTATTGAGAAAAGTGTATCAGACTCTTCAAAAATTTCAAACACACTCTGGATGTGTTTCAATTCTGAAAAGTGCCTCTTGATTTTTAATAAACAAGCATCTCCAAATTACAAACAATGGGCTTCAAGTTATACTAGCTTCTCCAACTCCCAGCTCCCTATCAAGTACTTAGGGTTCATGCTACTCACTGGCAAAACAAAACAAACACAATTTGAGGAAGTCATAAATAAGATCACTTCTTAACTCAATTGGTGGACCCAATGTTTTCGATCTTATGGGGGGAGAATTACACTGCTAAAAAGCATTCTAACTACTTTTCCCTCTTATATCCTGTAGATGACAAAAATAAGGAAAAGCACCCAAATCCAATTAGAAAGTGCTTTTAACAGGTTCCTGTAGCTAGGACAGAGGCAGCAAATGCATTGGGCATCTTGGTAAAAGGTTGCTAAACCCCAGCTAGCAGAGGGCATTGGCTTTAAGGCTTTAAACCAACTCTTTCAAATCAACCTTTGTAATCTATGGATTAAGTTTAGAGCCCATACTTCTTTGTGAGCTAAGTTCATGAGGGGCAAATATCATAGAGACCAGCATCCACACTTGTTGCTAAGAAAAAGAGACCCGCATCCCACACTTGTTGCTAGAAAAACTGGGAATTCCAAACTCTGGGGGAAGATGTTGAATATAAGACAAACAGCTGAAAATCTATTTATTTAGGATTTGGGCAAAGGTGGGATTTGGGCAAAGGGATATAAGTTTTTGGCTTGATACTTGGTGCCCTAAGGATTGGATGTCCCCTATTAGTAATGTCCCTAACATTGATCTGAAAGTTGCTGATTTTTGGGTAGATGAAGAGTGGTCGATACTTAAGCTATCAAATATTCTCCAAGCCCACTCAGTCATTAAAATTGCTAGCATTAAAATTGATAAAAGTAAACGTGATAAAATGGGCTTTCTCCAACCAAAGTCTTGCCAAAGCTATCTACTCCAAAGTTTTCCAACGGGAGCACATATCCTGGGGAGCTATCATTTGGAACAAATTTCTATCCCCTTCCATGTCCTTTTTCGGTTGGAGGGCATTCCATAACCTTCTTCCTACTGATGATATTCTTAAATTAAAAGGATTAAGGGGTCCTTCCAAATGCGGGTATTGTCTATAAGAGGAGGAATCACTACCTCTTCTCTTTTTTGAATGCAAATTTGTCCAATTTGTGTGGCAACAACTGTTGTCACACCTGAATATTGAAAGTGAACACTTTACTTGGGACAAACTTACCACCTGCTAACAGTCCTGACACAAGAGTAATTATGGTTAGTTCATATGGATTGAGAGAAATAACCAAAAACTAAAAATATTGTCAGAAACAGCCTATCCTATGTACACAAGATGATAAAATTCAAAAGATTCCCTAATATTTCCAACTCATACTCTTTGGGACAGCCTGACCCTATTCAAGTCTATAGGGTTTACTGGAAACCTTCAGAACATAATACTGTTAAGATAAATATAGATGGAAGCTTCAATAAATCAGGATAGGTGTGGGGGTGTCTACAAAAATCACCTTGGAAAATGCTTATTTGATCAAATAGTTAATTATTTGATCAACTACGATAATTATTCCAACTAAATTTAGGGTGATTTTTCCATTCAGGGTTGAAATAGTTAGAATAGAGATTGTTATTTTAATTATTAACAGCGTTCAAAGTTTCATAAGATGATTGAGTATCATTTATCTGTCGTAGTGAATTTTCTTCTAATACTGGTGGTTTTTGTGAGTAGTTCACTCCAATTTGATCAATCTTTTTTGATATAGCAGCAATTTGATTTGCTCAAATTGACTTTCCATTAGATTCATGAATACTAGCTACTTTCGTAGGATTTACCGATATTTACCCGCTCAGAGGGACATTGAAAATTGTTAGTAGTCATTTCTTTTATTGAAGAGTATGCTTCATCAAAAGCTTTTGACATTAAAAATCCACCTGCAGCAGTATCTATAATAGATCTAAGTGATCCTACTAATTCATTGTAAAGAGTTTGAATTATTGACCAATCTGTTAAAGCATGGTGTGCAAATTTTCTAAGGAGATCCTTATCTTTCTCGGTCTTCATATATTGACTCCCCTTTAAATTGACAAAAAGATGTAATATAGTTTCTATGCTTAGAAGTTTTTTAGGGTGGAAAATATTTAGCCAAGAATGTTTGTGATAGTTCTCCCCAAGTTCTAAAAGATCCAGATGCTAATGAATTTAACCAAGCTTTCGCTTTATCCATTAATGAAAAAAGAAAAAGTCTAAGCCTAACAACATCATTAGACACTCCATCATATTTATAAGTAGCACATATTTCAAGAAAACTAGTAAGAAGTAAGTTAGAATCTTCAGTAGGTGTTCCTCCAAAATGATTATTTTGTACCATTTGGATAATAGCAGGTTTAAGCTCAAATAAATTAGCAACAACATCAGGATTCTGAATAGTTAAGTGAAGTTCATCTGTTGTTAGGTTAGCATAATCTTTTAAAGGTCTTTATCAATTTTCATATAATTGATTATTTAAGTTATTCTCCATTACGTTCAAATTGTTAATTTCTTTTGGTTATTTTTGAATCTTTCTAATAATACGTTCTAATTTTGAATCGTAAGGTATTAAACCTTCAGATCCAATATTTTGCATAACCAAATATAATAAGCAAAGAAAATTTTTTTTTAATTCTTTTTATATTTTTTATATATCTTTATTTCTAAATTTCCTAATTTACCAAATCTATTTTAATTTACTGTTACATTCTTAGGCAACGGTGCCAAAAACTTGATTCTTGTTGAATATATTTGAATAGAATTTATAAAGTTGACTCCGCTATATAATGGTGTCAGAATCTTGATGTGGTATTTTAGTAATAATAAAGTTAAGCTCATAAGATTGGGATTCTACGCAAGTATACGTATCATTATCAAGTAATATAAGACTATCGGTTTAAGTCCCAACTATCGGTCCCACAGAGAGGGTTTAAATTGGAAATGATGAATTAACTAGGAAATTCATAGAAATCAAATGAAAATACTATCACTAATTTTAAACATGTAAGATGTTAACCAAACTAAATTATTAACTACTAGCAAGCAAACCTTAAATGCAGAACTTTAAACAGTAACTACTAAACTATGTTTATGTGGTGAAGATTTTTTATTTGAAAAAGCATCTTTCCCACCACAATGAGATTTTTGTGAAATGAGATGAGATAAATGATTTAGATTTGTATTGTGCCAAGTAGGAGCAATTTTAATTCTCTACCCTGATTCAGTGTTATAGAAAATCATTGGTTAATCTTAGGTTTAGTCCCTAAATATGTGGCTAGGCTAGGAGAATACTGGCTCCCACTCCAGAGCTCCCACTTCCATACCTCTGATTGCTAACTCTTGCTTTAGTTTTTAAACACTAAGATCGAATTGAGGATTTTTAGTCTGCCACAATAAAAATATCTCCAATTCTACACCCAACAAAGTATTTTTCCCTATTCATTTGCACTAAATTTCATTAATGAAATACTGTTTCATGGACATAAATGTGATTCTCACTCAGTTGTAAAACTCATATTCCATTTCCCAGATAATATGTTTCACAACATATTTTAACAATTCAATTGACCAGATCAAAAAGTAAATTAAGAGCGGAGTTGAAAAACCATCACAATTTATTTTAATTTTTAACATTGGCACATCCAAATTATCTCTTCATTTCACCATATCTCAGAGTAGGGAGAAAGATAAAAGGAAACTACTCAGACATCATGAGAAAGATATAACAAAACACAAATTTCATATATAAAAAGAAGTTCATTAAACAATAATAAACAAACAACACTTATCTGAAACTCTTTCTTAATTCAAGTCCCTTATAGCGTCTTTTAAGAAGTGTAGGAAGAAGAAATCTCTCACTTCTCTTCCTCTCCAAAACTTCTTAGAGAAGAATTCACACTTAAACTCACCACAAAAACTTAAAAATATAAGAACAATAACTAACTAATGTGTGGAGAGGCTTGGAATGTAGGTGTGTTAAGAGGAAAACTAATTGAGTGGATGAATGTGAAATGGTGGGAGGGGGTTCTGATTAAATTTTGGCCCTAAATAGAGCTTAGGTAGGTTCTCCAATAGGTGCATCCAAAAACTCTTCAAAAAGAATCCAAATTTGTCGAATCTTCTAGAAAACCTGCACTGACACTTGTGCCGTCGGCGCCCATTCTGGTAACATCGACGGTAGAAGCCATTCAATTAATTCTACTTTCTTTGTCAAATAGTGTTTTCGGCGCCTAGTCTGGCATCATGGATGCTGAACATTTTGTTAACTTCTCCTTTTGACTATAAATTTCATCTTTTTTGCTTTCTTTTTGCTCCAAGTCCTCAAAATTAACAACCTGCAATAAAACATAAAAAATACATTCCATTAAAGTGCAATATCAACAAAAATGAGTGTAAAATATGGGTCTAAAATGCATATATTTTTATTGTATCAAGCACCCAATGGAGCAGTGTATTATCCTAAACGTTGTCAAGAAACACATCCCAAAGATAGTGAAACAAGACACCTTAATGACAATTTAATGATGCACCCCGCATAGAGCTTAATGACACACCTAAGAAATGATGGAATAATGTATCTTAAAGATAGTGCATTGATGCATCAGCACAAAAATGTTACAACAACAAATCTTGAAGAAAATGTAATATTACACTAACCATATATGGTTACATTCAACACACTAACAACAAAATGACTTTCTCCATACTCTTAAACCTCTCTTCTCGTAGCTCACTACTACTTCCTACGTGACTAGCTGCAACCTCATGGTCCACAACTCATGCATCTCCTTAATCTGCCCTATGCGGTATAAAAACATTATCACAACTTGTCCTACTCTCATCTCTGACCTGTGTTGCATATAGATATTATCTAGCTCATGAAGATCCCAACTCTGGCCCCTGTGGCCTATGGACATTATTTTAGCTCACCATTCTGACCACTAAGAAAAATTGCAGCCTACATGGTCCATAATTTATGCAGCTTCTAACCTTGTTCTTTGTGACCTACGGATATTATCACAACTCATGCAGTTCCCAACTCTAGCCTTTGCAGTCAACAAACATTATTATAGCTCATGCAACTACCAAATCACTCCTTATAACCTACAAACATTATTACAGCCACCTACTTTGACCTATGTGAACAACTATGACCAACACGACTCGCTACTCACACACCTTCAATATGACCTATGGACATTTTTATAGCTCTCTACTATAGCTTCTATGGCTATCAAGTTCTCCTAAAACAATTATTTTTGACACACATGACCAACTACTACAATGGCTTTCAACTACAACCTTTATGACAAGCTGTCAGTAAAATCACCATCTATAACGTTCATGATGACATATTGCCTCCAAAGCAACAAACTATGAACCTTGTAACATGCTATCATTGAGAAATACAATTATTACAGTTGTGTTATAGCTATTATCTATTGACAACTATTGCACATCTATGATGATTAACTTTATAACTCAATTTTTCCTAATTCAAGAGATGAGAGGATTTGTGCACCTAGATATACACAATGATTATTTCAAAGGGGATAAGCCCTGTGACTTTTCTCCCTTTTCATGGGTTACTATATAAAAAATTTGAGGTATCACCTACTTACTTCTCTTTTATTATCTGGTTGAATTCTTGTACAATGCTAAAACATGAAAGAAGCACTCTACTACCATGAATCTTTTGGCATGCATGAGGAATAATTTTATGTATACATAACTATAAAATTTATAGCCAATGTTATCCATCATATGCATACATAAACATTTCTTTTTAATAGTCGTTAACCATTCCTCATATGTACAAAGTCTGGAAGATAATATATGATTAATCTTATAATCTACATATGATTGTGCAAAAATTAAGCATGCAACTTAGTAGTATTGCAAATAATTTTAGAGAACTAATGTTAAATGAATGTTGGGTTTATGTAAGTGAATGTTGGGTTTATGTGAGAATTCATTTATATTAATGAAGAACGCATGGGATTGCATTAATAAAAATTAAAAGACATGCATGAATACATAAAAATTAAAATGCATATCATATCAATATCAAACATGCTAATGAATGATTAATTACATTTTCTTTGCATGAAGCATCAAAGAAAATGATCAATGATCACTAAAATACCATTATACATTGAAACAGTTTATAAGGGCAACACACATGACATAAATGATCATTAAAACATTTGAAAATTGTTTATATCATGCAATAATTTATAGGAATATTTTAGAACTGTGAAAGTGGATAAATATCAAATATTCTTTAATATAATGACATGAAAATGTTACATAAAAATAAATAAGAATGAGAATCATCATATTGCGAGACAACTGAATGATTTGTTATATCAATAGGATAAATATACTTTACAAATCTAGCACATGACAAGATCAATATAACCTTTCAAAGCTTACTATCAATAGATCTCGAAATAAAATAATACTTAAGTAAATAAATGAGAAAGATAAATGGAGAAACTCAATATTCCCACATAAATGTTGTTTGTTTTAATGTAGCATTCCTAAACATCATTAAAATATGCATAGAATATCTTATTAACTACCTAATGAAGTGACAACAACTTCTTATAAATTGAGCACCAAAAAAATATAGAAAGTTTAATGGTACATCACTATAATAATCAAATAATAACACTTTTCAACGTACTAGGCTCTATTTTTTTAGCTCATTGACACGTATTATTTTAGTTCATATGTATGATCAGTAAAAGAAAAAAAATTGCTAAACTTACAATATGATATGAATATTAGAATATCAAACTAACTAAGAATTCATGCACTTAAAAATTAAATTCGTGGAAACTTGTTAAATGTATTAAAGGAAAGGTGCACTTACATATATATTGCCTAATTTCTATTTTTCTACATATTAACACCTAAATTTTACTTTGTATAATTATATCAAGAAAGTATTAATATTTCAACTTTTAAAAAGTAAAATATTAATTTTTATGCATTGATATATATATAA
>NW_018164851.1:508151-508958 GCF_001263595.1 Phalaenopsis equestris
AAAAGGAGACTAGGCTCCTATTTCATTCTTATCTAAAGTTAAGAACTTATTTTCCATCATTAACTTAAAATATAGTATTAGAAATATAGTTTTTAATATAGTTAAAAATTCTTCAAAAAGTATTATTTTAATAATCCTTAATTTTTAAAAATTTATTTTTTTCTACTATAAATAGTAAAATCATTTCCTTACTATTTTCTACTAAACATCTTAACTGTAATTTCATCCTTTTACTAAAGTCTTTAGTAAGTTTTCCTATTGCATTTCTATAATTAAAATTTTACTAATATTAAAATAACTCCACATAGAAAAAATCATTTTTCAAATAAAATTTATTTGTAGTTTCTTTTGGATAAGTAAAGTTTAGCTTCAAATTTTTTTTTCTTACTCCACCAAACTTAAAATTTTAAATGTTTTACAATCAATTCCATAAAATGTAACAGAAAGAAAAAGTAATTAGGACAAAATGATTACATGCAGGCTACTAAAATATTCTATCAAATTCATATACATGCATAATTAAGATAAAATGATTACAGAAGAAAGTAATTCTAGCCTAAAAAGGCTTGCAATAATATTACAATAAAAGGAAGTATACTAACTCCGAAATTTATTTTCATCCTTCCCCAAACTTAATTTTTAACATGTATAAATTCAATATAAAAAAATATAAGCAAGAAGAAAAATTATAGCCCCAGCTGTACAATCTACCACAGGTGTCTATCAAAATATTTACAGATATACGTACGACAGAACTGTGTGCATGTCGGCACTATTTTGGTGTGGGGTTTTGCCCGTAAGAAGCTG
>NW_018164851.1:509058-510385 GCF_001263595.1 Phalaenopsis equestris
GCACACAGGGTCCTGTTAATCCGAACCCTCCCCATTGGTTGGGACGTATTCGCCTAAATAGCCATGGAGATGACCGGAGTTTCGGCTGACACGTGGAGTGTCGGTCGACGTCTCATGTCATCGGCTCAATATCAGCACCTTCACTCGACCAGTACAACAGAAACTTCAATCGACTACAAGAGCCTTGGCAGAGCTGATAGCAGTAAAGATCCGGAAGCTGAAGGAGGCATAATACATTCGAGAGGTGTAGTACCGTACCTGGCTCTCAAATGTAGTTATGGTTCGAAAGTTCAACGACAAATGGAGAATGTGTGTCAACTTCACCAATCTCAACACCGCCTGCTTGAAGGATATTTATCCCTTGCCAAGAATCGACACATCGGTAGATGGTAACATGTTTTCATAACTCCAAACCTAGTTGATGTTGTCCATAAGCTACCCCAAGTCATAAAATCAATGACAGTTCATTTCATGTTAATGGCTCAATTCTAACATAGAGTTATACAGCTAGTAACCTAACAAGTCATATCCCTACAGAAATAAGCATACCCAAGATATATTAACATGTTACACTTCAATATAAATGCATCCAATAAAAATGAAATGCTTATATTAGAAGAGAAGTAATGGTTCACGTAAAAGGCCAAAAGCAAATCTGACAATTGAGAAAAAACAAATTAAGAAACAAATGAAGAATAGACAATTGCAGCAAATATATGGATTAACCTTTAATTATGTAACATGTCAACTTAAGACCAAACATTACATTGAGAAAAAACAAATTAAGAAACAAATGAAGAATTGACAATTGCAGCAAATATATGGATTAGCCTATAATTATGTAACATGTCAACTTAAGACCAAAGATTATATGTTTTACTAGAAGATTGACTAGGCTTTTCACTGCTTTGGCTAAACTAAATAGTTCACACAGAAAGAAAATGAAACAAAATTTTGTGGAGCATGATCGAAATGTGGTATTTAAGCAAGTAAGATGCAGTAATCTAGATATAACAATGTCGAGAAAGAATTTCAGATATACCTTCTTAAGATCGTATCCACATTGACCTGCAAATTAAACTTGGCATCATTCAGTTGTAATATAATATAGTAAGATTATAAATCGTATCAGACAAAACAATGTAAAGTTGCACGTCCATTAAAATCAGTCGAAAGAACTTGCAATTTGCAAAATGCATTTTGTATAAATAAATCGTATCAGACAAAACAATGTAAAGTTGCACGCCCATTAAAATCAGTCGAAAGAACTTGCAAAATGCATTTTGTATAAGAAAATGCCTGCACAAGCAGAATTCACATATTATAT
>NW_018164851.1:510581-513603 GCF_001263595.1 Phalaenopsis equestris
AGATATTAATCATTCTTGAGTATTGACGAATCCTAACCAGCAAGTCACACTGATCAAGTGGCTATGGAAATTGATTCAACCATAACCCATATATAAGGACTTAAATATTCTTTGTTGTTAAGGTATGAACCAGTCAAAAAAATTTAAAAAAAAATTGTTAGTCGCCAATATAAATTAAGCAACACAGATCAAGCAGCATAATGCAATCAAAGGGTCCTTATAAGTTTGAATCACATTTGAAGTAGCTGAACATTGTTTTTCTATTTAGAGGTTACTTGGCTTTTATATGAAAACAAGCATGTTCAGTAAGTTGCTTTTGCAAGATGTGATCAACCTCCTGTAAAGGAAGTTTTGAGTGCCAAAAGAGGATCACTTAATGTATACTTCTTTAATTTAATTTCAGACGTCACTAATATTTGTTCCAAGAATTATGAAAGTCGTACTAATTAAAAAAAACAACTTCAAATTACTAAGTGTTGTTAGTTATACACGGAACTTCCTTGATTTATACTTGATAATTAACAAAACTAGAGAGAATTTTAGATAACGCAACTAATTGTGCTTTCAAACCATCATAAAAGAAGAAGGCACCATTAAGGGTGTTAGACCAAAAATCACCTCATTTAAAAGGGAGGAGCCGACAGTTGATATCTCATCATGAAAATATCATTAAAACACATCGAAAAAAATACAATTTAAACTGGACAATTTCATAGATGATATTTCATATGGCCAATTAATAAATAAATAAATAACAAATCATTTCGTGGTACTTCCGTCAACAATGATTTGTTAGTAATCTTGGTATTGTATATAAGCATATGATCTACTACCATGAAAATTGATTTATCGCACCCTAACAAAAAAATATGCTTACAAAAGGTAAGTTAAAACTAGTTAAGATGCATATGATGCTATTGACTAGTATTAAAAATAATTTTGGGGTAATAAAGAATACCAAATCATAGTAAATTTACACCAAAGATCAGCATTAAGGCTCATTAAGATTTTATCATTTTGTACTACTTATGAAGTTTCTTGTAAATGATATTAAAAGTAAAGTGCATTCGTATATGCTATTGATCGCATAATTATGATTAGTGAAACTTCATAGATATTAGTACATAATTAGAACAATGGAAGAAGTGCTTTGAAAGTAAGAGACTCATAATTAATAGAACAAACTGAGTATATAATAAATAAGTTTGATAGATCTGAAATAAATTATAGAGGGCAAGATTACTAAAAGAACACGAGATGCCAAAATATCATAGGTTCAAGTATATGTCTTTTCAATTGAAGAATCGGGATGGCAAAAATGGAAAAGTAACATAGAAGTGTTATGTAATAAGAGATGGAAATTTAATGGTAAATGATATAAAATTTTTATTAGATATGAATGTTAATATAAAGAAGTGACTAGCATTTAAGTTGGGTGTAACGTAAAGAATATTAAGTTGGATTTATGGCAAAAATAAGAAAGATGAAATGAGAATTGATCATATGAGAGGCAGATAAGAGTAACACATTGAAGGCAAGGTACTTCAAAATAGACAATGATGACTTGAGCATGTACAATAAAAGATAGAAGACAATCAATAAGACAAATTGATAAACTTAACGTGGACAGACAAAAATGAAAAGAGTGAGAAAAAGTAACATTGATTAAAATATAAAAAAAAAGAATTGCACAAAATTGATTGAATACCAAAGCAGCTCTCAACAAAAAATGTATGAAAAATGAGGATAAAAAAACTAATCCCAAAAAGAGATGAGATAAGACTAATACTCACTATGTTCAGCATCTTGTATTAACAATTTCTTCTCTGTCACACAAACTTGGCAACTTGGTTGGATTTTTAGGCATCCTAAATATATCTTCTCTTTTCTAGTTCTTAGAGTGTTGAAAGAATGCAGAAGTTCCATCAATTACATTACCTGCGTGGGATTAATAACATAGCACCTAAGAGACCTCAGGCAGAAAACTTCTATTTACATTTGCAAAGAGTTGAAGGAGGATTCATCACACCAGTCAAAGAGAATTGGGACAAGGTCGGTGAAAATAGCAATAAATTGCAGAAAATGGACATAATCAAACATATATACTAAGCCCATTTGCGAGAAAGCAATTTAGCAAAAGCATAATCTTCCAAAAAAATCACAACACAAGTTGCCTGAGATTCTAGGCATGACTGAACAACGCTAAAATTATAAAACAACAAAAAAAAGAAACTCACTTAAAACATCCCTGACGACACCCATGCCCAGCTCTGAATCACCGCCTAGCATCGAGTAAAGGAGCTCCTCCGCCTCCTCGCTGCTATACGTACAAACCGCTGGCTTCTTCCCCTCAACTGGACCACCCAAACCTCTCCTCCCAGCGCTACAAGCTGAGGCCGATTTCGAATAATGCTTCCCAATGACACCAGAGATCATACCAGTAGACGCAGCAATCCTCTTGGGCTTACGCGCGCTCCTCTTCTTCCCGCCTGAACCAGGGCACTCCCCCGGGTCTACAAGCTCAGCACCCAGGATGCCCGCAGCTTTATAGGTGTCACCTCCGACCTCTTCGTAGGCCGATTCGATCTGTTCGACAGAAAGGCGGGGAAAAGCGGAGATGAGCCAATCCAGTCCTATTTTCCGATCATCTTTGGTTTCCTCAATGCCTCCAGCATCCGTGATTACGGAAGCCGGTGAATTGGGCTGTGTGCGAGAGAGATCCGTCTTCACTTTACTCTTGTTCTTCCTCCTCTTTGAGGGTTTCATCGTATGGGCACGATCGATGGTCAACTGATCGATTGCGCTGGCAAAAGCAGTCCAGCGGAGATCAACGGGAGAACGAATCGGAGAAGATTTCGGCGTGGGAACGATCGAACCCTAGTGCAATCGAAAACCTCGATTTCAAGTGACACAATTCTCAAAAAAAAACTACCCAAACTTTTTGTAGTTAAACCATCAATGAATTGCGCGAGATCAAACTGCTCTTATTTAAGGTAGTGTTAGGCTAATTAAATCGTAACAT
>NW_018164852.1:0-210 GCF_001263595.1 Phalaenopsis equestris
AACGTGCGTAGCCAATGAAATCACGCCACGACACCGCGTGCGACAAAAAAAAAAAAACGGCGCAGTAATACGGAGAATATTCTCCCCCCGTGTTATTCATGTGTTATGGTGTGTTAGTCATGTATTATTGTGTCCTAAGAATATTTCTGATGTTATAATAACACAATAACACATCAATAATACATGAATAACACACAATAACACATGAAT
>NW_018164852.1:220-2704 GCF_001263595.1 Phalaenopsis equestris
TCTCCCGTGTTACTGTGCCGTTTTTTTCTCTGTCGGGAATATTCCCCGTGTTATTCAGGTGTTATTGCGTGTTATTCATGTGTTATTGTGTCATGAGAATATTCTTGGTGTTATAATAACACAATAACACATCAATAACACATGAATAACACACAATAACATATGAATAACACGCAATAACACATGAATAATACAAAAAATATTCCCTGTGTTACTGCGCCGTTTTTTTTTCCCTGTCGTATGGGGTGTCGTGACATGATTTCATTGGCTACGCACGTTATTTCTAATTTTTTCCTGGCAGCAGCATGAAAACAATTGCTGCAACGTGTATGGACAAAATCGAATTAGCTAAAACAGCTTTTAAAGCTTTTCTGGCAGAAGTTTTTAATATGTTTCTATCTCAATTGTCAGTGTTTGGTAAGCAGAACATCGCTTTCTTGGCCGCTAGGATATTTTTAATATATTATTAAATATTTACTTTTTTTTATTTTTATTAATTTTTTTTCATTCTGACGGATAGGCTTGAACTGTAATAAGTGGGAAAAATTCTATTTGATATATTGAGACTTCATTATTTATTATCATTTTTATTCTATATGCGAGAGAAATTCGTAAAATAAAAAATAACGGAAACACATAAATTTACGTGATTCGGTAAATTGTCTGCGTCCATGGTATCATGAAAAAACAACGTCAATAAAATGAAAAATGGAACGAATAAAATTGCACGCAGAAAAACACCAGAGCGACACACAGATTTACATGGTTCGACAAATTTGTCTACATTCACGGAGCTGCAAAGGATTTGTTTCTTCGAAGGATTTTATTTCTTCGAGGAATTACACCGTCGAGCGCCTTGACGTTTACAAAAAAATATCTATTTTCTTCTCTCCTTTCTTCTCTCTCTCTCTCTCTTCCTCTCTTTCTCTTAGCTCTCAAGAAGACTTGGCTTGGCTTTGCTTGGTTTGACATTCCTTTAAATCAAAAGAAACTATTTATAGAAACCATGAGAGTGATAGATGAGAGGTAGGTTAGCGGTAGGTGGGATGTGTTAGGTGAGCAGTAGGTGGGTGTGGTAGGTAGGATACTTAATTAAGAAGCTAATTAAATTCGGTGGACCGAATCTCCACATTACCCAACAATTCTCCCACTTTGAGACTGAGACACTAAATGTATCACCTACTAGCTGCATCATCTACTAGTTGTACAACCCTTTTCCTCAAACATGATACTCTTCACGTCTGTAACTCAAAACCCCTGTCTCCATGTCAGAAATTCAGCTGAAGTCGAGCACAACTTCAGCTTCTCACGAGTAACACCCTCAGTTGACATATCACCGTCAACGTAACCTTGTACCATCAAGCTCTTTCTTGGGTTACTCCTGTATCTACTTACAACTCCCACTGCATGAGCAATATCTTGCCCCTACTGAAAGTCTTTTTCAACAAGTCCAGCATTGTACCTCTTACTGCCACCAAACACAGTCTTCACCCGGTACACCCACTTATTGTGCAATGTCTTCTTCCTTAATAGAAGTTTTACCAGCTCCCAAGTCTGATTCCCTGATATAGAATCCGTCTCCTCCTTTTTGGTCAGCTCCCACTTGCTCGAATTCTCATCTTGCAAGATTTCTTCATAACTCTGTGGTTCTCCACCATTTGTTTGTACAAGGTTCGGTTTTCCTTCCTTTGGCGCTCTACCACTTTTCAGGAAATTGACATTCTTCTGCTTTCCCATAATGCACTTCTTACTCATGTGTCCTCGCCTCAGTAAACCTATAATCATATATAGTGTGTTAGTTTTCTTACCCCGAGCCAGTACTAATGCTCCTTTGGTAACTTTCAAGATGTTATCTGAGAACACTACCGAATGACCACCCTCATTGAGCTGCCTAATAGAGATGAAGTTTTTCTGTAACTCAGGAACGTGCCTAACCTTTTGCAAAGTCCATTTGATCTTGTTAAGGAGTGCAATATCAACGTCTCCCATTCCCACCACGTCCAGAGCTTTTCCATAAGCCAGATATACCTTCCCAAATTTACCTGCAACATAATTTCATATTAACTCCCGATGGGAAGATGTATGGAAGGAAGCTCCTGAATCCAGTCACCAACAGAACTGTAAACTGCCAGAAATATGCATCATGTATTTCTTCAGTTACAACATTAGCACCCTCATTCTCCTTCTTCTTAGGATTCCTGCAGTTTCTTTTTATGTGGCCAGCCTTGCCACAATTCCAGCAGGTTGTCTGCTGACCTGATTTTGATTTTGATCTTCCACTGTTTGAGTTTCTGTCTTGTGATCTCCCTCTGGAATCAACAATCAGTGTCGAACTCAAACCCAAGGTATCGCCAGAATCTTTCCTGCACAACACCTCAGCCAAAATCAAATCACGAATATCATCATATTTCAGCTTAGATTTACCTGCAGAGTTGCTAACTACCAACCTCATGACTTCCCAGCTATTTGACAATGATGCCAACA
>NW_018164852.1:2714-21245 GCF_001263595.1 Phalaenopsis equestris
TCTTATCATCAAAATCAATTTCAACAGACGACAATTGATTTGTGATAGTGTTGAAATCATTAAGGTGCTGAGCAACAGACACACCTTCCGCCATCTTCAAGTTGAATAACTTTTTCAGCAGATGCACCTTGTTATTCGCCGATGGCTTTTCATACATACCTAATAAAGCCTCCATGAGTTCTGTTCTACAGTAGTCCTCCCCTTGATGACGTTGTGGGCAACCGATCTCGACAGGGTTAATCGTATAACCCCTAAAACCTGTCAATCCAACAGATTCCATTCTGTCTGGTCAATCTTTTCTGGTCGCTTTCCCAGTAACAGAAGATGGAGTTTCTTCTCATAGAGGTAGTCCTCTATCTGCATCCTCCAGTAAACAAAATCTGTGCCATTGAACTTCTCGATCCCCGATATCATTACTTCATCTCCGCCCATCTTTCTTCCTTAGATTCGAACCAAAGCTCTGATACCAATTATTGTGAAAAAATGACGGCAATAAAGCGAAAAATGAAACGAGTAAAATTGCACGCAGAAAAACACCAAAACGGCACATAGATTTACGTGGTTCGACAAATTTGCCTACGTCCACGGAGCTGCAGAGGATTTATTTCTTCGAGGAATTACACCGTCGAGCGCCTTGACATTCACAAAAAGTGCCATTGAACTTCTCGATCCCCGATATCATTACTTTGTCTCCGCTCATCTTTCTTCCTTAGATTTGAACCAAAGCTCTGATACCAATTATTGTGAAAAAATGTCAGCAATAAAGCGAAAAATGAAAGGAGTAAAATTACACGCAGAAAAACATCAGAGCGACACATAGATTTACGTGGTTTGACAAATTTGCCTACGTCCACAGAGCTGTAGAGGATTTGTTTCTTTGAGAAATTACACCGTCGAACGCCTCGACATTTACAAGAAGATCTCTATTTTCTTCTCTCACTTCCTCTCTCTCTCTTTTTTCCTCTCTTTCTCTTAGCTCTCAAGAGGACTTGACTTGGCCTTGCTTGGCTTGAAATTGGCTTGACATTCCTTTAAACCAAAATAGACTATTTATAGAAACCATGAGAGCGGTGGGTGGGAGGTAGGTGGGATGTGGTAGGTGAGCTGTAGGTGGGTGTGGTGGGTGAGCGGTAGGTGTGATACTTAATTAAGAAGCTAATTAAATTTGATAGACCGGGTCTCCACATTACCCAACACACGGAGTTGTAGAGGATTTAATTACTTTAAGAATTGTACCGTCGGGCCCCTTGATATTTACAAGAAAGATCTCTCCATTCCTCTCTCTCCTTTCTCTCTCCACCAAAGCCAAGGAAAGAACAAATTAACAAAAGAAACTTGTTTCCAAACAAGTTTCTTTTCTTGCCTGAAAAACGGAAGGGAAGAAAGACAAGTATGCATCTTTTCCTTGTCCTTTTCCCTTGCACACATCAGCCAAAGAGTTGTCTCAGATTAGGCTTTTCCAAGGTGATTTATAACAAAGAAAAAGTCTAATTGAGGAAATGGCTTAAGAATTAGCCATTGTTGTCTAATTACAGATAACTAGGAGGGAGGAAATGACTAATTACGTCCAAATAATTAATTTGGACGTAATTAATTAGCTGCCAAAAATTTTAATGGACTGGCTCCATCTTCCTCAACAACTCTCCCACTTGGATACTGGGACTCTCACTGCAAAATCCAATGCTGCACCAACCTTTTCCTCAAACTTGATATCTTTTATCTCTACAACTTAAAGCCTCCGTTTTTAAACTAGAAGAACAACTGAAATTGCACACAACTTCAGTTTCTCACGAGTAACACCCTTAGTTGACATAGCAGTGTTAACGTAGCCTTGTACCTCCAAGAACTTTCCTAGGTTACTCATGTATCTGCTTCCAACTCCCACTGCATGAGTAATATCCTGCCTCTGTTGAGAGCTTTTTTCAACAAGTCAAATCTTGTACCTCTTATTGACATCAAATGTAGTCTTCACCCAGTACAACCAGTTGTTGTACAGTGCCTTCTATCTTAGTGGAAGTTCTGTCAGGTCTCACTAGCTTAAATTCTCATCTCTTAAGATTTCTTTATAGCTCTAACTCCTGTGACCAAGCCTGCAATGCCGCAGATCTGTCGTGCACTCTTTAGCTGTAGTAGCAACAGTGTTGAGTAAACCAGTTGTCATATATAGTGCACCAGTTTTCATATATAGTGCACCAGTTTTCTTACCCCGAGTCAATACTAATGCTCCTTTGGTAACCTTCTAGGTGCTATATGAGAATACTACCGAATGACCACCCTCATTGAGCTGCCAACATAAATGAGGATTTTTCTTCAACTCAGGAACGTGTCAAACCTTTTGCAAAGTCCATTTGCTTTAACTAAGGAGTGCAATATCAATATCTCCCATCACCACTACGTCCAGAGTTTTTCCATCAGTCAGATTTACCTTTCCAAAGTCACCTGAAACATAGTTTCGCATCAACTCCCGGTGGGAAGATGTACAGAAGGAAGCTCCTGAATCCAGTATCCAATCATCAACATAACCATGAACTGTCAGCAATAACTCATTCTATATTTATTTAGTTACAACATTAACGCCATCCTTCTCCTTCTTCTTAGGATTCCTGTAATTTCTTTTTAAGTGGCCAGCCTTGCCACAATTCTAGCAAGTTATCTATTGACCAGACTTTGATTTTGATCTTCCTCTGTTTGAGTTCCTGTCTTGCGATCTCCCTCCAGAATCAACAATAAGTGCCGAACTCGAGGTCTTGCCAGAATCTTTCTTGCACATCTCCTCAGCCAAAATCAAATCACGAATATCATCATATTTCATTTTAGATTTAACTGTGGAACTGTTAACTGTCATCCTCATGACACCTCCTCAACCAAAATTAAAATACAAATATCATCATATTTCAGTTTAGATTTAACTACAGAACTGCTAACTGTCATCCTCATGGCTTTCCAGCTATTTGACAATGAAACCAACAATATCAACGCGTGTATCTCATCATCAAAATCAATTTCAATAGACGACAATTGATTTGTGATAGTATTGAAATCATTCAAGTGTAGAGCAACAAACACATCTTTCACCATCTTCAAGTTGAATAACTTTTTCATCAGGTGCACCTTGTTATTCGTCGATGGATTTTCATACATACTCGAGAAAGCCATAATGAAATTTGTAGTAGCCCTTTCCTTGATAATGTTATGGGCAACATATATTGACATGATTAATCGAATAACCCCCAGAACCTGTCAATCCAATAGATTTCATTCCTCCCCATCCATCTTTTTTGGCTTCTTTCCCAATAACGGAAGAAGAAGTTTCTTCCCAAAGAGGTATGTTGGTATCGAATTAATTTTGTAGCAAATGAAAGAAATTTTTGGGTCTTCTATGTTGTTTGAGATTTAATATGCATAAGAAAAACCCAACAAAATCAGGAAAAGTCATTAACAAAAGTAATGTAATAAATATAACAACGATAAGATGTGATTGGGGACAGACCCTGTACATCACTATAAATGAGTTCTAATAATTTTTACTGTTTTATATATGATACTGTCGGCACAAAACTTTGAGAGTTGTTAAGTTATCGGCTGCTAGGATGGATATTCAAACACCTATTTTATTTTAATTTAATACATATAAAATTTAGAAAAAATAATATTTTGAATTTTTGAAAATACAAGAACGAACCAATCTCATATCCTCAGTAGTTTAAATAAACGAGTCTAATACCACAAGTAGTGCACCTATCCTGAGGGATAAATACATTATTTATTGGCGAAAACTCGATTAAATGACTAAAATAAGAAATATATGACATCCGTTTGGTCTACGAAACCATTTTATTATAAGCCGACCAGTTCCCCTATTTAATATGAAAAATTAAATAGGGTTTATATTAAGTTAGGTTTGAAAAAGTTTCCTATAAAGACAAGCCCTTATAATTAATTACATCTTAGATAACCGAAGTCACCTAAGAAAAACTCTCGATAAAAATCAGGGGATATTATCTTCAGAGAGGTCAAAGGATTCTGACTTTTAAGCGAGATCAGACAAAGAGGTGTGAAAGAAGAATGACTCAAGTTTGGAACATTTTATTTTGGAATCCAATGGGGAGGAACTAGGGGATGTCATAGATCCGGAGGAGAACCTCAGTGACTTCCCAAGCTATCCTATAGTTTGACTTCAATTTAGAGAAAAAATATTTAAATATTTCATCCTATCAATTTTATTAATTAGGGCTTCTATTCGTGTGAAACGACCACACAAATAACCTAAAAGATGTGAGGATTTATGTTGTGACAGTGTGAGGATTTATTTTGTGCCAGACGACAACCTCAGAATCCTAAAGCAGGCTAGGGCTTAAATTGTAAAACAACGCTACACAAAGGCCTAAAGATAAATTGAGGATTTATGTTTGCATAAGCAAATAACCTCGTGTTCCTATGAACTTTTTGTTTAATTCTAAAAAATGGTTTAGTTGGTGAAGACATGTTTTGTTGTTAAAGATGGTCGTGCTGCCACGATGCTAGCTCCAAGCTCTTCGTTGTGGCGCGTTTAAGTTTTTCAATGTGTCAAGTTATGATGTCAAATCAAATGTCCCTATGGTTATGATTCGTTAAATATTTTGGGGGGTATTAAGGTTGATTAGAGCGACACTGGTTCCCTCGTTCTGACACCACTATTTTCTTTCAGATTCACTTAATTCATGTGAAAAATCTCATTAGCAACCATAGGTTACCTCCTCCGAGGGATTCCCAATAATCTGATAGAGACATCTTAATTTAATTATAGTTGTGATTTTGTGATGTTTGTGATTAAATTTTGAGTTGTTTTATATTTTGAATGTTGTGACAATGAATTTTATCTTGGCTAATTTTAGTTTTGGTTTCAATTTTGTGACTATCCTAAATGTTTCAGTTTTGGCATGCAGGGTGACATCGTTATTTAGCATGCAAATTTATAAGTAAAAAGTGCAGTGAGGAAAAATACAGGAAAGAAAAGTACTGTAAACTGTAAAAGTGTACCTGTCGAGTCTTCTCGTTCCTCCATCTGAAAGTTTAGTACTTGCAAGACATATATATAATTTTGCAAAAATTAAAACATGTTTATAAAGATAGTAGAAAATACAAGTTTGAGGTGTGCCTACCAGATTCTATATCATATCTTGGTGGTTCCAAATTTTGAGGATGACTTCATTAATCAAATCATAATAAGTTCAGATGTCCTTCAAGATTTCCAAACGATTATGCATTATAATAAGTTCAGACGTCCTTCAAGATTTCCAAAGGATCATGAAGGAGTCCCTGAAATTATCTTAAGTTCGTTTTGGTCTTATTATATTTATTATATATGATTTTAAAGAATGAACTTGTAGTGTTTTGAAAAGTTCTAAATTAATTATAAATTATTTTCTGAACTTTATTAGACAACATTTTGATTAAGCCTATTTCACTAATAAGCCCTTAAGATTTAATGAGTAGATTTACAATTTCAAGAAAAAAGATTTTTTCAATATTTACATTTATACTCTTAATCATTATCATGAATTATAAATCATCTCAAAACCATTAGTTGAGGCTTAAAATTAGTGAGTTATGATCTTCCAAAATCAAACCCTTACCTTAATATCTCCTTATTTAAATATTCTTCCAAACTTCATTAATTTTGAAAAATTACACATTTTTCCTTTATAATATCAAAGTGAGATTGATTACTACCATTTATCCCTTTTATATTCCAATCATTAAAACATATCAATTAAGATTATTTATTGCCCATTTAGCCCTTTGGTTAAGCCTAAATATTAATTAAGCCTTAAATTCCAAAATAACCCTTTTGCCCATAAGGCCTTAATACCCTATAATTCATTAAATCAGAATCAAATGAATTGAAAATTTTATGTTACCTCACTTATGTGTTAATTAAAACATCAGAGGAAAAAATGTGGATTTTTTGAATTTATTTAATTTTTATAATTATTTTTAATGCAAAAATAGAGATTTTTAATGAAAATCCAATAATAAAATTCAATAACTCAACTAAAATAAAACATCTATCCTTAAGAAAGTTATTCAAGGTTGACCTAGATCAGAGGATCAATTGGACCAATTTTCATGATTTTTAGAGATTTAATTTACTTATTAGAATTATTTGTTAGTTTTGATCATTAATATTAGAATTATTTATTTATTTTAATCATTAATTAAATTTGAACTATCACTTAAGTGGAAAATTATTATATTTTTATTAAATCTCTCTGAGTCTAGGGAATCCAAAGAAATAAATTTAAGTTTTTTTATTTATATTTTAATTATTGGAATTATTTTAGTGATAAATTAAAGAAAATTCATTTTTAAGCTTTTAAAATTAATATTTTGACTTAGAGGATTAGGAAAGTTATTTTAATTTGTCCCAAGTGATAAGGAATACAAATGTAATATTTTAGAGTGTTTTTATAATTATGCAATTTTTATGTTTTTTAATTAATTTTTAAATATTTAAATGCCCAAAAATAGTTCAAAAATGAATTGTTTATTTTAATTTTGGTTTTATTTTTCTTAGATTCCTCTGGTCATAAGGAGCTCCCAAAATAAATTTAGCAATTTTTTGATTTGTATTTTAATTATTAGAATTATTTTAATAACAAAAATGTGATTTCATTTAATTAATACATTTGAGTGATCAAATTTACTCTAATTGACTTGAAATTTTTATTGAGAGCTTTGCTAACATTAAATTACAGTATGGAATAGTTTTAATGTCATTTACATTTATAATTACTCTAAATTAATTTTCTTTTCATTTTTAGGGTTGGTGACAATTAGGGTTATTTTTAATGAATTAAATCAAGTTTATATTTTTTCTAGGATCCTTTGACCACAATGAACGACCACAGTGAATTTAACAAAATAAGTTTTGTATTTTTTTGATAAGTATTTTGATTATTATGATTTTTATATCAAAACATGGGTCATTAACTTGAACATTAGATATCTCTAATTAGAAATGCCCCCTGACCTTGGAAAAATCAGGGGAGATGCCTAACAACAGAGAAATCAAAAGCCTCATGGTCCCATGCCATGATGAATTATCTATGCAAATGGAGAATGAAAATAAGGAAAACATCATTTAATTAATAAAAAAATACATGCATCAAATGGACATGAAAATATTTCCATATTGTTTTTCTCTGTTCACTGAGCAAGAAAGAGGGTATTTTTATTTTATTTTTGTGATTTTTTTACACAAAGATATGAATTTTTGAAGTTCTGGCTATTTGTTTAAATAAGAAAATCCCTATTTTCCTACTTAAGTGACGCGACACCACACAATCCTACGACGGCTCCAAAGCTCCACGCGACATGCTCCCATTCGATGCCACCACCTGAGTCAGCTGCCACGCGTCTCCTCTGTACCACTTAATCTTCTCGTCTGGCGCGATCCTGTCCGTCCATCCATTACACGAGCGATCCGACGACACTCCAGTCATCATCTCCAATGGACTAAACCTACGAGCCATCCACCTTAAAACCCTAATATCTTGAGCTACACTTGACCAAATTACTTTGGGTTTGATTCTATGGACTCTTCTAAGTGAGACAAACCTATCAATATGGCTAAGGTACCATGAAATCAAGCTTAAGTAAATGGAGAATCAAGGAAAAATGTTATACCTTGGTACAAGAGGGGAAGCCTCAATTGGATGTTTGAAGAAGCTTCGTGGAGGTCCAAAGAGCTTGAGGATGAAGCCTCTAGTCGTGGTGAATCGTCTAGACCCAAGTTCGACCAAGGTTGATTTTGGGTGTTAGTCAAAGTCCGCCATAAGGTGCTCTGGTGATGGGGATTCTATTGGGGATCTTCTTCTCTCACTTCACTGTGGGGATGATGTTGGTGCAATTAATTTGGATTTGATGGATGTTGGTGAGTGTTATGTTTTGTCCTTGGATTTAAGCTCCAAAATTGAGCTCGAGCGGTGGATTTGAGTGGCTAAGGGTGGTTGGGTTAAACTCAAGAGATCCCAAGAAAGCTCTGGAAGCAATTTGACAGAGTCTCCCCAAGGAATTTCAAGTTTTCCTTCTTTGGCCATGGAGGGTGGGTTTAAATAGAGGGGGAAGGAGAGGCCACCAGAGGCAATTGGTGGGTGCCCTTGCTTATGTGGATGCCAGCAAGGTGCAAAAATCCAATTGGAATGAGACAACTTGGATGGGTTTAATTTTGAGTTTTAGCCATGGGGAGCACTTGGGGTGGCTTTTCTGGTAGCTAAGGTGGCCGGCCGGCCATGGAGAGGTCACCATCTCACTGAGGAAGGCTAGGGCTTGGGGTTGGTGAAGTCAATTGGGGTTGGTCATGTGTAAAGGTGTTGAATTAAAATAGGATGTGGGAAGGGCTTTTTTGTGTCAAATTGGGTTAAGTAATGGATTTGGGTTGGGTTCACCCACCAAGGCTGGCTTGGATGCTGAGGGAAATCAGATGGTTCAGCTTAATCATTGGTAAGGTCCCTATCCAAGTGATTTGGGTTAAGAATGGGGTTTAGGTGATTCACGGGAGGGGTTAAAGAATCTATTAAGGGTATTTAAAAGTGGTTTGTCCCCATGCCATTAATAGCATGGTGATGTGGCATGGCTCTCATGGCTCATCTATGGCTTGGGAGTGGCTTCATGGCTTCCCTTTGGCTTGGTCAACTATCATGAGGAGGGATTTTGGATTTATTTGGTAATTTTGGTGAAGTTTGGCATGATGCTTAATATAGAACAATTTGATTATGAATTTGAGACTTAGGGGATGATTTTGATTAAATGAATGGTGGGGATAAAATTTGTCATGTGGGCGTTTGGATTTGGGCCTTTTTGGAATGACTTAAGGATTTGGGCTTTTTAAAATTGAAATTGAACTTGGAATAAAATTTTGGGCTAATTGAATGTTGAATTTGATGTAGGGGGATATCATTAAATATTTGAAAAAATTTCAAGTGATTTTGAATTGAATTGGTGTGCTAATTTGATGGATTTAGACATATGGTTAAAATTGGGGTTTTTTGATTTGGGTAAAATTGGGCTTGCAATTGGATCAAATTGGGCTTGAGTTTTATTTATATTAGGATTGGGGATGCTGAATTTTTATTTGTAATTGAAATTGGGCAAGAGTGGAGCCAACTGGGCTAAAATTGGGGTTAATTTGGAGGCATTTGGGCCTTTAAGGGCAAATTGATGGTTTTGTTTAAATTGGATTAATTTGGTCAAATTGATGATGAAAAATTGAAATTGGGAATATTTGGGATGATTTTGGATTTTTTGGGATTTTTTGAGTCATGAGGGGCATTTTGGTAATTTTGGGGGTATTTTAGGAATTTGATGATTTTGGTGGATTTTGGTCAATTTAGGTAGTGGTGAGTGATTTGAGATGATTTTGGGCAGATTTGCATATTTTGGGTAATCTTGGGATTTTTGGCAAAAATTAGGGTTGTAGGGGTATTTTGGTAATTTGGTGATTTTGGGCTAGACTGGGCAAGTACGTCATGAAGCCATGCCAAACCAATATGAGTCATGTGAGGATTTATTTTGGATGCACAATATGCTGGTTCTAACCCTCCTAGTTCAAAGACTAGGGGTATAAGTTCATTCATATGAGTTCTCCAAAGGAGTCAGGAGACCAACGTAAGGGGTCATATGGCTTGAGCTAAGTGAAAAAATGTAGTGTGTGCAAGTTAGCCCCACCAAAACCAGATCACCCAAGGTTAATCCTAAGGTCTGACCATCCTATGGGAGACTCTCCTTGAGCTCCTCCATACTGACCCCACCTACTAAGTGCTAGAGGTCAGGACCAACATGTGAAATTTCAAGTTGAGTAAAGAAGAGTTTAGAATTTCTAGTGGTGAGGGTTCCTTTTCTAGTCCTCTAGGAATAGTCAACAGGAAATTCCTAAGGCTAGACCCTAGACTACTAAATTGGAAAAAATTAGTCCTCAACCAAAAATGAGGTCAACATATATAAATTATTGTTTATCACTTTTAGTAAGATTGAAAATACTAAAAAAACTTGAGTAGAAGGTATACATAACGACTGCCGTTTGAAGATTATGGAGACGATGGTTGGGTGGGGATGACCTAACATTCTATGTCATAGCTCAGAGTAGTGTGCTTTGGAGATGTAGTTAGTAATGCTTGTCGTAGATTGGTGGAAGAGGGGATGGAGTAGAGGCCGTTAAACTTGGATCCTTGGAGAATCAATTGATGAGTCTGTGGATCAGAGATGGAAAAACTGGAGGAGTTAAATGAGACAACAATATTGTTATCTTTAGTGAGTTTATGAGTGGATAGTAAGTTGTGAGAGAGGAATGATGTATGGTGTATTTGAGATAGTTTAAGCCTATGAATAGGAGTAGGAAGGATGTCGTAACCCTTGTGTTAAATCAGAATGACTTGCTCATTGGTAACTATGACTTGTTCGACACCATAATATGGAGTTGCTGGTTGTAGTTGGTTGATGTCAGAAGTGAAGTATGTCGTCGCCCAAGAGTCTAAGATCGGAAGTGAAGTGTGTTGACGCCCCAAATTATTCTTAGCTAATGATTTTCATTTCAGCAAGGTGGATCCATCCATCCTATTATATCATCAGAACAAAATTCAAATATTCGTACTTATCTAGGTAGACAAAATTCTCATTACCGACAACATGTCAACGAAGATCTCCAAGCTGATTGATCGTATGGCTGCCAAATTCTGCTTGAAACACCTAGGTTCGATTGGATGCTTCTTGGGTATTGAGGTTAAGAAACTAGCAAGCTCATATTACCTTAGCAACGGTATGTCCTACAACTTCTTCATACAATAGGGACGTAGGATTGCACACTAATCAGCACCCTATACAAGCACATCAACCAACCTCAAAGGAATTAAATTCCAAAATACCCCTATCTTTTGCATGTGGCTGATTTAGTACTAAAGTTTCACATTTATCAAATTCAATCTCTTGACCGTACAAAATTGATATAAATGATCCTTGAAAAAACTTAGGAGCCTATTTGGGGTTATTGCCGCCTACGGTAAAGATAATTGATCAATTCTTCCAATGGAAGCAGCTTTTTTAAAAGCAAACATGGATATTATAGATATTTTCCTTTTGAAAAAGTCAGATAGCCGCCTTTTTAAGGCTACTAGATTTTAAGAAATTTGGTTATATAAGGCAACTTCTCATTGCAAAAAAAAATTCAGAAAATAGCAAGAATGCAGTCACCAAATAAAGTTGTGACTTCATTCTAAAAAGCAAAAATGCTGATAAAACCATCTTAAATATACCGTAAATTTGGTTCAATTTTATATAATCAAGGAACTAATTTAGGATCAAATTTGTATCATAATTTCTAAATGATGAGCCATTTGAATCAATTTTGTACGGTAGTCAGAATACATTGGAGACATTTTATACTTTGAGATTAGATTGGCTACATACGAATAATCAGGAACGAATTGGTATTTAACCTATAATAGCTGTTGGAAAAGGCATTTCAACTATTTCATGAACCTAGTTTTAATACTATTATTCAAACTAATGAAATAATACAAATTAAACTTTGTGATGCCAAGTATAATGAATTCTCTTTTGCTGTTATTGCCAACAAATGCCTACAACTAGAAGCTCCAAATTTGTCACATCTTCTGATAATATAGTTAAGAAAAAATGATGAATAGACTTTCTTAAGAAAAACATCTGACCTGTAACAGTTTTCCACCAGCAGTAAAAGAACGCAGCCCTAGCATGTCCTGAACAAAAAAGAAAAAGAACCATTATAGATCATCTAAAAATTTGACGTTTTACTACGTATAATAGAACAGAAGTTCAAAATAAACAGCACAAGGGAAAATTCAAAAGCACACCTTGCTTTTAAAAGAAATAAGAAATTGTGCAGCAGGGTCTCTTTTGGTTACATTTGAAAATGTATCCAGGAACCATCCGCCACCAGGTACTCTTTGTCTAGACACATGAAACCCAGTACGATCTCTAGTATGCAAAGCAATAACAAAACCATCTTTCAAAAGCTCAACACATTTTCCTTTAAGTCCACCAACTGTTTCAGGTTTCTGAGAAGATGATTCCATATTTGATTCAAAGAGGCAAATTTGCTTGCTCTTAGAATCATCTGGAGAAGCAAATCGAGAACTCTGCTCCATACCACTGATAGCAGTATCTTCTTGCTGAGAGCTATAGCTGCCTTCTACTCCAGAAAAATCATTAGATTTTTGCGGGCAACCCTGGCGAGCATGCCTCTTCTTGGCCTTCTTGCTAGACCTACTATGCCTTCTATGAGACCTTCTAGCAGTATTTTGAGACGGGCCTGAAACTTGAGACTCTTTTGACTCGTTGATCTGTAGTTTCTGGTCAGATCCAGCACAGAAATGACTTGAATCTCTCTTCTGTTCCAAATCAAAAGGCTGAGATGAATTATCTCTTACCGAGTTCTCGGCTTGGTCACCTTCAAGTGCTATCGCACTATTTTCTTCACCTTCATCAGATATATCATTATTTGGAATCAAGTTATCAAGAAAGAAGGCTTGCAACATGGTGATTGCTTTCTCCCTGATTTCCATCCAAACTTCTTCACTATAGTCAGCACTCCTAGGAAGAATTAATACATTTGGCATCTCTCTAACCTGTCACACATAATAACTGAGACTTTCTCCCAAAAAATATAGTTGAAATAACAAGTAGCCCAGACAAAACACGGCAGAAGTTATTAAAAGTTTATCCCCTAAAAAGCGCAGGAAAAATCCACCCACATACTGAACTCTGCACTAGCATACCAAGAAGTGTAAGCATCAAAGGAAAGAAGCAAACTGAAGAAGCTATGTCCTTCAGAAGGCTATTGTTCATCCAAAAAAAACTTAAAGGGTTAAGGTGCTGGACAAATTTGCAAAGAATCAATAAATAACAAACTATTGCCAAATGAACCCAAAACCATGTTAAACTCAAATTATAAGGTACTGCCTTTTTACTACATTAAACTGACTTGCGAAGTTTTAGTAAATGAACTTATAATTATTGCATTTTTTAATCACTGTATGAAGTTTTTGATATATATAAAGACATTAAAGTTAATTTACATCAAATGCATAAAGTGAAATTAAGTTTAATAAGGAATTATTAAAGTGCTGTTTTTGACAATATATTTTAGCTTCAAATTTGGAAGATAAGCACAAATGATATTTGAGTAGGTGAAATCAAATGATCAGCTTTGACATTAGTAAAACACTAAGAAATATCTCCTCAACTACTATTTATAAAGCTATAAAACTCTGTAAGAGAAAATGCATAACTTTTAGGCATACGTGTGCCAAAAGTGAATACCACGAAAACACAAAGTAGTAACAAGAGATAAAACTCTATAAAAGACACCAAGATTTGCTTGATTTAGCTAAAACAAATGTATCCATTATTGAAAAACGACATAGATGTACAAAATAAAAATGGCACAACAAAAACACTCCTCTCCAAACCCAAATACACCTAAACCCATCACAAAAGAGAAGCCTCAATTCTCTAAAGCCAAACAAAAGAGAATAACTTCTGAAAAATACAAACAAATATTTAACTAAAATCATAAATTCTTCATTGGAAAGTTCCTCAATATGTAACTTTTCACGTGCCTACTGAATAATCATAATCTTTCATGCACCACCAACTTGCACCAAACCAAGATATTAATCCACAATAAAATAAAGAAAAACTTCTTTTCCTCTCTCTCTCTCTCTCTATTCCTCTCTCCTCTCCTTTCCTCTCCTTTTACTATTAATTTTTTATATATCCAACTCTAAGTCGCAGAAAAAGTTTCTAGTCATCCTCCCTCTACTATTGCTTCTCTATACTTCCAATCTAGCTCTCTAAGCAAATTCCACTCACACTAGACCGTGAGCACAAGGGGAAGCCCACTACCTATTGTATTTAATATAGGTATACGAGAATAAGGAGATGATTTAAATCTTGGTTGAGTTTAAATTTTGACTTGGAGTGACATAAAATAACAAATTCTATAACAAATTTTTAAACCCATTTTTATCCAAATAATAAAATATAACATGCAATTATCCTAAAATTACATATTTAAACTTTTTAGCTTATCCAAACAAACTCAACGAGTCAAAACTTAAGAAATGCTCCCCTTGACTCAATAATGTGGCATGATGATTCTGAATCATTTTTAATCTCATCTTCAAATTATGCCTTAATAAGTTTCCAAGGCTTCAACATCATGCTTCCTAAACAAGCTGATATGACAATCGATCAACATTTTTTGTAGCCCTTGTTTTATTGCTTTGAATCTCCTAAGCATGCTTAAGCTTGATGCAAAACCAGTCTCTGCAATGGCCAACATTTTCAACTTTACAAACTCATTTAATATTGATCTCATTAAATGATTCATAATAAAAGCTTTTATAAAATTGGTATCTCTTATAATGTCAGTTATCCAACTGCATTGCTCATGAATTGTTTCATTTTCTTCTATAGTTTTTGGAGCACATATATTCTTCAATGCTTAGTTCAACGTATGAGCAACACAAGGAGTCCGAAAAATATGAGAATATTGAGCCTCAACCAATGCTCTACAACTCTGCACAAAGGTGCATTCTTAGTGATTACATGAACCACTTTATTTGAACATATGCCCGCAATTATTTCTTTAATTTAATTGGCAATGTAGAATTTATCTTTATATGTCCATTCACAGTTAATAGCTCATATAAATATTGATCCAAATTTCATGATGCCCATGAAAGTAATGAGAGGTCTTCTTTGCGCATCTATCCAACCATCACAAACTATGGTAACTCATTTCTGACTCTAAGTCTCCTTTATGGGCTCAAGTAGTCTCTCAACACGTGCTCTCTCTTTTTGAAGTAAGGTTGTTCTTAACAATTACAACCAGGAGGAATATATCTAGGAATCGTGTTGTTAATTGCATATGAGAACGCACTAAAATAATATGGATTTCTTGTCAAATGAAATGGAAGAGCTGTAGAATAAAACATTTGAGCAATTTCTTCATGTAAATGATCTCTTGCTTGCAAATTAAATGCACTTTCTATAGCATTATTGCCCAGCATTTTTCTTTTCTTATGATTAAATAAATGTCCACTTGACTAAGAGCTATACAACTAATTAAAGCCACTTTATCTGGGGCCAGAAGAAGAAATTGGAGACTTCTTAAATGCAACATTCTTCTTTTTTTGTTCTGCATCAGTATCTAACTTTTGCATTTCTTGAATCTCTGTTGAAGTCACTTTAGGACATGCTCGAACACATACTCCAGATTGTCAGAGCAAATTTGTTCTAACCGTAGAATATGTTTCATTGAACTTTCCTTGAATAAAAAGACACTGAAATTCTACGTTGTCTCCTGCTCCAATTGATCTCAATTTCTCTAATTTGGAGACATGCCCGTAAAGGATGTTTCATTCTCAATGAGATTGTTAGAGGCATTTGTAGTAGTCATTATCCAATTAATCAATTGCAGAAAATAGAATCATTTAAACTTCACACACACAAACACACATATATATATATATATATATAGTAATTAGAATGACTCATTGATGGATTATTGCGTGATGTTGAAGAATAGGAGGACCTATGATATTTAATTGTATATTTTGAGGAGTTGGGAGCTTATTGCGGTTTGCTGAATTGCCCAAAAGGTATAGTCTCCAAATTAGGTATGGGTTGTGAATTTGTGATGAGGATATAGAGAGTTATTTTGTTTGGAAGATTTACATACATAACAGTCAATTCTTATGTATTTACATATCCAACACCTAAACTTCAATTTTCACATACATATCATCTTACATATGCATGAAAAGATGTATTTCACTTTTTAAAATTAAAATGATGGTATCTTTTATATGATATGAAAGATTTTGGTGGCATACATGTAAACTGTTGGGTGATGTGGAGACCCGGTCCACCGAATTTAATTAGCTTCTTAATTAAGTATCTCACCTACCGCTCACATACCGCTCACCTACCACACCTACCACACCTACCTACCGCTCACCTACCACATCCCACCTACCGGTCACCTACCTCCCACCTACCGCTCTCATGATTTCTATAAATAGTCTCTTTTGGTTTAAAGAAAATGCAAGCCAAGCAAAGCCAAGCCAAGTCCTCTTGAGAGCTAAGAGAAATAGAGGAAGAGGGAGAGAGGAGAGAAGAAAATAGATATTTTCTGGTAAATGTTGAGGCGCTCGACGGTGTAACTCCTCGAAGAAATAAATCCTCTGCAGCTCCGTGAACGTAAGCAAATTTGCCGAACCACATAAATCCTCTAGTAAATGTTGTGTCGCTCTGGTGTTTTGCGTGCAATTTTTTCTCATTCAGTTTTTCACTTTATTGTCGTTGTTTTTCACAACAATTGGTATCAGAGCTTTGGTTCGGATCTAAAGAAGAACGATGAGCGGAGACAAAGTGATGACATCGGGGATCGAGAAGTTCAATGACATAGATTTTGCTTATTGGAGGATGCAGACAGAGAACTATCTCTATGGGAAGAAACTTCATCTTCCGTTACTGAAAAAACAACCAAAAAAGATAGACGAGGCGGAATGCAATATGTTGGATCGACAGGTTCTGGGGGTTATACGATTAACTTTTTCGAGATCGGTTGCCCACAACTTCATCAAGGAGAGGACTACTGCAGATCTCATTGTGGCTTTATCAGGAATGTATGAAAAAACATCGACGAATAACAAGGTGCAATTGATGAAAAAGTTATTCAACTTGAAGATGATGGAATGTGTCTCTGTTGCTCAACACCTGAATGATTTCAATACATTCACATCGTCTGTTGAAATTGATTTTAATGATGAGATACGTGCGCTAATATTATTGGCTTCATTGTGAAATATATGAGAAGCTATGAGGATGACTGTTAGTAGTTATGCAGGTAAATCTAAGCTAAAATATGATGATATTCATGATTTGATTTTGGTTGAGGAGGTGCGCAATAAAGATTATGGTGAGACCTCGGATTCAAGTTCAGCGCTGAATGTTGATTCTAGAGGGAGATCACATGACAAAAACTCAAACAGAGGAAGATCAAATTCAAAGTCTGGTCAGCAAGCAACCTATTGGAATTATGGCAAGACTGACAACATAAAAAAGAACTGCAGGAATTCTAAGAAGAAGGAGAATGATGGCGCTAATGTTGTAACTGAAGAAATACATGATGCATTATTGCTGACAATTCACAGTTATGTTGATGATTGGATACTGGATTCAAGGGCTTCCTTCCATACATCTTCCCACCAGGAGTTAATGCAAAATTATGTTGCAGGTAACTTTGGGAAGGTACATCTGGATGATGGAAAAGCTCTGAACGTGGTAGAGATGGAAGACGTTGAGCACTCCCTAATAAGAACAAATGAACAATGCAAAAGGTCAGACACATTCCTGAGTTGAAGAAAAACTTCATCTCTGTTGGGCAGCTCAATAAGAGTGGTCATTCAGTGATGTTCTCAGATAGCACCTGGAAGGTTACCAAATGAGCATTAATATTAGCTCGGGGTAAGAAAACTGACACACTATATATACTACAGGTTTACTCAGACGAGGACACATGAGTCAGATATGCATTATGAGGAAGCAGAATAAGGTCAATTTCCTGAAAAGTGTAGAGCCCCAAAGACAGGAAAACTGGACCTTTTACAGACAAATGGTGGAGAACCATAGAGTTATGAAGAAATCTTGCAAGATGAGAATTCGAGCAAGTGAGAGCTTTTAAAAAAGGAGGAGACGAATTCCCTATTAGGGAATCAAACTTGGGAGCTAGCAGTTCTTCCACCAAGAAAGAAGAGCTTGCACAACAAGTGGGTGTACCGGGTGAAGACTGTGCTTGGTGCCAGTAAGAGGTACAAGGCTAAACTTGTTGAAAAGGGCTTTCAACAGGGGCAGAACATTGCTCATGCAGTGGGAGTTATAAGCAGATACAAGAGTAACCCAAGAAAGAACTTTGAGGTATAATGCTACGTTGACGGTGATATGTCAACTGAGGGTGTTACTAGTAAGAAGCTGAAGTTGTGCTCAACTTCAGTTGGTCTTCTAACATGAAGATAGAAGCTTCGAGTTGCAGATGTGGAGGATATCATGTTTGAGGAAAATGTCGGTATAGCTAGTAGGTGATGCATTCAATGTCTCAGTCTCAAAGTGGTAGAATTGTTGGGTAATGTGGAGACCCGATCTACCGAATTTAATTAGCTTCTTAATTAAGTATCCCACCTACCATTCACCTACCACAACTCACCTACCTGTCACCTCCCAAAAGAGCCCTTATGGGTGGTGGGCAGCCCAGAACTTAAATACTGCTTTTCGACCCTACACCTAGCCAATGTGGGACTATTTGTCCGTGACATTCTCCTCCACCCAATCACGTGACGCCCTCGTCACGGATCGGCTCCACCGAGGGTCCCACTGGACCATGAAGAGTCCACACACCTGGCAGACAGTAATCTGCTCTGATACCACTTGTCACCTCCCAAAAGAGCCCTT
>NW_018164852.1:23729-27746 GCF_001263595.1 Phalaenopsis equestris
AAATTTTTTTGCTAGCCCTTCTTGTTAAAATAGGTTGTTGGCTTATTTCCCAATTCTACCTCCTTAAGGCGAGGTCGTAAAATATTAGTTTGACATATTTATCCAACATAATAGATGAACCGATTCCTTTTGCCTTAACCATTGTGATACTAGCATGAAAAGAACCAATTAATATAAATATTAGCCATAAAAACATAGTGTCATTTAAGATATTACAACTTAAAAGGGTAAATGAAAAGAAACATCACCAGAAAACCACTACCACACCACATAACCACCACTACCAACATATCATCACCACCACCACAATACAAACACCACTGCCAACATCAGCACCACCACACCACACCACTACCGACACTAACACCACTACCACATCGCACAACCTTCACAACATCACCACTACCATCACCACTACACACCGTTACCACAACACCAACACCACACCACACTAACATCACTACCACACCACACAACCACCCCAACATCACCATCACTATCGCCAACAAAGTACTAACACCACACTATCACCACAATCACCATCACATCACAAGCACTATTTCGGGAAACCACCACAAAATCACAACCATCACAGAATCACAACCCATCCCATATTTTTCATTTGGGGTGATTACGTAAAGGGCACCGAAAACATTGCTATCTGCAAATCAAGAACCCTCTTTCATCTATTTTTCATATTGTCACTCAAATATCAAAGGTCATTATAAAACTCCATTCCATATTTTTTAGTTTTATCAAATTCACAATGGTTTGATCGTGACAAGCATAAATGTATTAGTTTTGGGTGCCTTGTATGTAATTCACCCAAACCATTGCTATATACAAATCAAGTGCCCTTTTTCATCCATTTTTGAAATTCTCACTCAAACATGAAAGGTAATGATAAAACCCCATCTCATTTTTTTCATTTGAGGCAATTAATTACAGGGTATCCAAAACATTACTATCTACAAATCAAGCACCCCTTTTACCTATTTTTCAAATTCTCATTCAAACAACAAAGGTAAAGATAAAACCCCATTCCATATTTTTCATTTGATGCAATTAAATACAAAGCACCCAAAATATTTCTATCTACAAATCAAGCACCCTCTTTCATCAAATTTTCAAATTATCACTCAAACATCAAAGGTAAAGATAAAACCCCATTCCGTATTTTCAATTTGAGGCAATTACATACATGGCATCCAAAACATTGCTATCGACAAATCATGCACCCTCTTTCATCCATTTTTCAAATTCTCACTCAAACATAAAGGGTAAAGATAAAACCCCATTTCACAGTTTTCTTTTTTATCACATTCACAATGGTTTGATCATGACAAGCATCAATGCATCGATTTTGGGTGCCCTGTATGTAATTTATCCAAAAAAACAAACAAAATCAAAATTCCCAATCATAAAGAGAAAGCCACAAATCACAAAATCCAAATTCTCATTACAAACTGCAAATGAGAAAACCAGAAATCGCAAATAGAAAGCCATCCATAAAAAAATAATAGATGATAATGTGGGATGGCAGAGATCACAATAACCAAACAGAGCCGGAGATCGGAGAGAAATAGAAGAGAAGAAAGACAACATGTGACCACCAGAACTTGGAGGGAAGAGGGAGCGGAGAAAGACAGTTGCAACTAGAGAGAGGAGTGTGAGATGCACGAGAGAGACGAGCGAACGAGAGAGGTGTTACTTAGGGTGTGAGAAACAGGAGAGAGGGGAGCAGTCACAGGATATCAGAGAGGACAGTGAAGTAATAAATTCGCGAAGAAACACGGGTCGCGGAGTCAAACTCGCGACCTACATTTAACATAAATTATTTAGAAACACATTGCATCGCTATTTCCAAACGCTTCATCTGACGTTTTCAAAATGCACCGTGCCAAAACAAGCTACCTCAAATAGGCTATAAGTTAATGTGTCATACTTTACAATTATAGGAGAGAGTATTCGAACATAGGATAAGAGATACAAATATTTCTTATAATCAGCTTGGATTTATGTCGGGCAAGCCTATTATGGAAGCTATACATTTATTTAGAGGTTTGGTGGAGAAGTACAAAGAGAGTAAGGAGGATCTATGTATGACTTTTATTGATTTAGGAAAAGCTTACGATAAGGTTCCAAGATAAGTTCCTTTGGAGAGTTATAGAAAATAAAGCTGCTGATATGATTTATTTTCAAGTCATTAAAGATATGTATACTAGAGTTGTTTAATTTGTTTGAACGGAAGGAGGATTTACCAAGTATTTTCCTATTTTAGTTGGATTACATCAGGGATCAACATTAAGCCCTTATCTTTCTTGCTTTAGTTATGGATGCTCTTACCGGACCTTTAGAAGAGCATGTACCTTGGTGTATGCTTTTCGCTGATGATACTCTTCTTACGGATAGGACTAGAGACCTTGGTGTATGCTTTTTGCTGATGATACTCTTCTTACGGATAGGACTAGAAAAAGAGTCAATAAAAACTTGAATAATGGAGGTCTGCATTAGAGTCTAAAGGCCTTCGTTTGAGTAGATCTAAAATTGAATATTGTAATGTAATTTTAGTATTAGTAGCTCTAGTGACAAAGTTGTAATTATGGTTGATTAAATTGTTAAAAGGTGTGAAGGTTTTAGACATCTCAGGTCTATTGTTCAATGTGATTGTGATATTGATGGGGATGCTATTAGTAGAATTCAAATTGGTTGGTTGAAGTGGATGAATGCATTAGGCATCTTGTGTGATGGAAAAGTATTGCTTAGATTTAAGGGAAAGTTTTGTAAGATGGTGGTGAGACCTACAATGCTTTATGGCACAGAGTTGGTTTTTGAAAGAGAAGCATAAAACTTAGTTGAGTGTTAAAGAGATTGGAAGCTTAGGTTGTTAAAGAGATGGGAAGCTTAGGTGGATGAGTTGTGTCGGCACTATTTTTGGTGTGGAGTTTGTCCGTAAGAAGCAGTCGGTCGAGTTGCTTGATACTTAGGGACAAAATGTGATACAAATATTTCCGTGAAAGGGTTGGTGTAGCTCCAGTGAAAGCAATATTAGAATGAGTCGTCTTAGATAGTTTGGCCACATCAAACATCGATCATCGGATCATCTGGTTAGGAGAGTAGATGTTTTAGATTCAACTTACGTTAAGAAAGGCAGGTGTAGACCTAAAAAGACGTTGACATATTGTATAAAAAATGATCTTAATTTATTAAAATTAAATAAAAAATGACACTCAATAGGTAGGGGCAGACCTAAAAAAGCTTGTTATTGTTGTTGTGAATGTCAGAAGCTTGAGCACAGTTTAATTTATAGTTCTTACATTTCTTTTCAAGTTTTAAATATAAAATTTGAAATAATTTTCTTAAAAACAACCGATATAATTTAAATTCAAAATAAAACTTATTTTCACACTAATTTGTTCATACACCCTCCCACCCTTGGCCTCAAAACTTCTCTGAACTAATTGTAAGGACAAAAAGTTAAAAGATAACATAAAAATTTTTCCAAAGATAAATATATTTCATGTGATTTAGACAACAATCCTTTTTCCACATTCAAACTAACTGCTTTGGAACATTATAGTTTCTTTTTTTTTTAAACCTAGAAAGAGCCTCAAAGTCAGTATCTTGGAATTTCTATCATCTTATTTTCAATTAATGTGCCACACATTCGGGCTCTCAAAATGTTATAGTTGATCAATGATTTGGAGTGCAGCTAAAAACAAACCTGGAAATTAATGAAATATGTATATTAATGCGTTTCAATATTTTGATACGAATTATATTAATAAGACTATAAAATCATATGTTTTTCTTTTGATTGGTACTGTAAGTACAAGAGAACTTTAATATAGTACAGATTATATCATGATATCATGACAATATTGATTCTTAGCTAATCAGTAGTTACAACTAGACTATTAATGGCAATCACTAAGCAATATTTATCATGATTATTTTTTTATAATTGATGCGTGCCAAGAGGTTCCCGGCGGTAGAATAATGAATTATCGTCTTAAT
>NW_018164852.1:27786-43071 GCF_001263595.1 Phalaenopsis equestris
TGACAGATAGAGACACCACAAGATTTTACATTAAACACCTGGAAAGGGGGAAGGCCTAGCCCAATCACAACAATCCACTATGAATTTGTGAGTACAAGTACATGTTTTTGTCTTACAGGCAGGAAAGCATTGGACATACTCAACGTATAATTTTGTTGCAACACAACCCAGAGTGATTGCAATTGGGAGCAGTTATTTGAACTCCAGTACACCATTTTTGGGGTGTGTTGCTGCCTAGTGTTCAGTATGACTTGTTGTGTGGTTTGTATTATACAATGTACGTCGGTATTCCACATCTCACATTATATTTTCATAAGAAGCTTTGTTGCATCAAGCATGTCGCAATAGAAAGTGGTCGATCACAACTAGCGGTGTTCGACGTTGGTCAGCAGCTGAAGAAGTGGGTGGTGTTCGTTGGACCTTTTATGTAGAACACTGTACATGATCAGTTCCTTCTCCTCCAAACTCTTGGCTTCCCCCGGTTCAAATCTAGATCCCACTTTCATGAAGGAGATAGAGCTCTATTTATAGAGTCTGAGAGAGAACTCCCGACAAATAAGGAAGGAATCCAGCTACTCCATCAGATGACCCGGGGAGATAGTGTTTTATGGATATTTGTGTGTCTTAACAATGTCAAAATTAAATAATCATGAGCTCATTAGATTTATCTTGTGATTTGACCATAAATTTGTCAGATTTGATATTTGTTTGACATTTTAATTGCACACTAGATTCTTTCTAGAATGTGATTGGACCACTTTTAGTGTCATTGTGTTCATCTCATCGAACGCTCAGTTTGACCATACGTTTATTGAATTCTAAGTTATAAATGTTTTTTAATTAAAATTTAACCTTTTCTTACTAAAAAAATTATTTCCAGATTTATGCCATCCCTCGAGATTCGTGGTTTCTTACTAAAAAAATTATTTCCAGATTTATGCCACCCCTCAAGATTCGTGCTTGACGATAAAATTTTGCTAGTGGCATATCAATAATATTACTCATTAATTATCAAATCCTAATGAATATAATTATAGAAAAAAAGCTTTAAAACGCTAAGCTTCTTTTTTTTGCAATTATTTCTTTATTTATTTATCCAAGCATTACTGTGTCAAAGCAGGCAACCATGAATTAATCTTTGCTCATAGTTTTTTTTTTTTTTTTGGTCATGAGCTGGTAGAAATACTGGCTTAATTATTAAAAAAATTCCACGAAAAATCTTCCCGCGTGCTACAAAATTCTCCGTATTAGAACAAAAGTTGATTACTCATTTGCCTTTGCACGCCATAAGAACTCAATATATCCAAAACAAGAGAGCCATACACAACTCTCCTTTATGCATTCAATCCATCACTTTTCAGAAAATTCAATTTCTGAATAAAATCAAAGCTTAATAACACACTTCTTAACATCTTGCCGAAGACAAGTCCCCATATAAAGCTTACACGACACAAATGGTACATTGCAAAAAGTCTCATGCCTCCCACAAAAGCACCTTTGCAGAGAAACAAAAAAAACTCACCACTCCACAAACTTCCTTCCATCAGAAAGAAAGATATGAGCTACCATCACTGTACCGTCGCCGTGAACTCTTCCGCGAACTCTTGCTCGAACGAGACGAAGCCATGGGACGATCATCGATACAAGAAAAAATGATCATTGAGATGATAGATAGCCACATGACAATCACACAGAACATCACATCCCCTCCTCCATGAGCTTCAAAACTCTCCAATCCCATTTTCATCTATCTATAACTTTCTCCTCTCTACTTTGCCTCTGGTTGTATTTTCCCTTCGCCATTCCGGTCTGGTATTTAAAGACTCTTTTGGCGTCCTCGTGACGTTCAATTTGATCATGTTGACGTTTAGGGAAATTTCTGAGTCTTAGATGGCTTGGTGGAAAGAGTCCAGTGTGTTTTGTTGAATGAGAGCAGTGAGTCAAAACAAACATAAATGCATTGGAAGACTTGTACAAATTCTTTCGTTTCATGACTGAGTATTGCAAGTGGATTTGTGCTTTATGTCTATCATTTATTTGTTTGGGCATTTACATATACCATCCCATTTTCATGTATATTTGCATGTCTGATATCTAAATTTTGTTTTTTTTACATTTATACCATCATTTGCAAGTGTAATACATTTTTTTCAGGCGTAGTTAAGGTGGTACGGATGTAAATATATAGGAAGAGTGGTATATATGTAAATCTTCCTTGGCTGCTAATTAAAAATAACTGGCTAAGTGGCTATTATAAAAGTATCTATCACGCGTCGTATGGCGGTGAAGAGTGGCACAACTTGGACAGCGATTTCACATGTAATATGAGCTGAGATAGTGACAATTGCTTAATTAAATTTATAATGTAAGGAATATATGTAAGTCTTGATACTTGTTTTTTTTTTTTTTTTTGCATTTTGAGCCTGAATAAGGGTGTTTAAAAAATATTTAAAGTAATGAAGCATCGTCTTAGGGTTGGGTGTTTAAAAAATATTTAAAGTAATGAAGCATCGCCTTAGGGTTCGTTTGGGGCAATTTATAAGTGCGGGCGGCGTTTTGCCGAACTGTTTGGTTCACGTGTTTCACCAGTTTATCCCGTTTGGGGCAGTTTATAAGTGCGGGCGGCGTTTTGCCAAACTGTTTGGTTCACGTGTTTCACCAGTTTATCCGAAATTACGTTTGAGTTTTTACACTAAACGCAGGCCGCGGGTCGACCCCTGCGGCCGGCCCGCTGGCCGCGTTTCAGGATAAACAGCTTATCTTGTCGCGTTTCATGATAATCGGTTTATCCTAAAACACACAAGCTGCCCAAACGGACCCTTAGTTTGACATTCTTAGAGAGAGCGAGAGAGGGGGAGGGAGGGAGAGAGACGAACCTAGTTTTAGGGACAAAAATCTTCAAAACATTTTAGGGGCAAAAATGATTCTCAATGCATGAGGGAGAAAATATAGGTCAGAAAAAAGATTACAGTAACTGAATTTATTTTAAGATAAATGTAATACATAATTCATCAATTAAAATTTATTTTGTATTCATCAACAAATACATATTATGGTCATTTTAAATTCATCAAAATTTTTATTTTTTATTTTAATATCCTAACTCAAAATTTTGTCGTGGGTTAGACTAAACAAATGCAAAATTTGAGAAAACAATCCAGAGATTGGAAGGCATAAAAAAAATACACTTTTGATCTTGATACGTCATAAATAAATTTTCAATATCTAACATGAATTTCGAGGCGTGATGCAGATTTCAATGCAAATTTTTTAGCAAGAAATATTCAAATTTTGATAAAAATTCATCCAAATATCTGATTCCAGCAAACTTATGGTCAAATTGATCGGTCCGATGAGATGGACCCAAAGATACTAAAATCAATCAAATCCGAGTTAAATCAAACCCAAATAGAACCAACAAACCATTTTTAGATGGTTTTCAGTATAATTGGAATGTCGGTGTCAACTATGACATACTTATAGCCAAATCGAACGTCTCAGTGAGACGAATCCAATGAGACCAAGATCACTAAATTTTGACATCATTAAAGCAGTCAAACGTACATCAAACACTATCTAATTGATGGGATCTCTCTCGAATGTCCTATTAAGAGTGTTTTGGATTCATGTCTTATTTGCAGTTTAAACTCTATAAATAGAGCCCCAAGCACTTCATGAGAGGGGACAGAGACTCAAAGCCAGAGAGAGAGAGCAGGCCTGCATAAAAGGGAACAGTTGCTCAGCCTCTTGCATCGTCGGCTCCGGTCTCCGCCGCCTTTGGTTGTCGCCGCCTCCGGCTATCTCCGCCCTTATGCCACCGCCTTCTAGCCACAACCACCATTGTCAGGCCATTACCGTCTCTAGTCATCACCGTCTCCTGACATCGTTGCCTATGACCATCTCCACCCTCTTTCCAACAGATGCAACCGTTTTTCGGTCGCCACCGCTGCCTCCAACTATCGCCTTCTCAGGTTGTCGCCTTCCGATCATCACCGTCTCAGGTTGCCGCCGTTGTCTCAGGCCACCACCACCGCCTGCTCTTTACTATGTGTTCATTCGTGCATAGACATTGTAGTCAGGGAAATTGTGCAACCCTTCCTAGCATGTTGGATAAGGAGTTATACATGTAATCAGGGAAATTGTGTAACCCTAACTCATAGTGGAACATTTGAATTGGGAAAGGCCCTGTGGTTTTTTTTCCTTTTGGGTTTTCTACGTAAAAAATTCTAGCATCGTGCCTATTTTCTTACTTCAATATGAGTGTGTGTCGGATTTCCGTACTATGCTAGACAATAATCCTTTACTCTGTCAGCATTTTCAGAAATTTTATGTCCTCATACAATTTCCCTGCAACCATAAATTATTATTTTTCTCAATTGAGAATAAAATTTGTTTCTTCACAGCGTTTTAGAACATTAGATAAATGATCTAAACATGAATCAAAAGAGGTTCCAAAAACTGAGAAGCCATCCATAAAAACTTCTATTCCTTTCTCAATTAAGTCGCAAAAAAATAGACATCATACACATTTGAAAAGTTGCAAGTACGTTGCATTAACCAAAATACATTCTTCTAAAAGCAAAAGTCCCATAAAAACTGATAAATGTCGTCTTTTCTTGATCCTCTGGAGTGATAGATATTTGGTGGTACCCAAAATATCCATCCATAAAGCGAAATAGTGGTGCTCAGCTAGTCTATCCAACATTTGGTCTAGAAAAGGTAAAGGAAACTGATCTTTCCTAGTGGCAAAATTTAATTTTCTATAATCAATACAAATTTGTCATCCAGTAACTTGTCTTGTTGGAATTAAATCATTCATTTCATTAACAGCTACTGTTACTCCTTTTTTAGGAGGATAGTGAATAGAACTAACCCAAGAACCATCTTAAATTGGATAAATAATTCTCACATCTAACCACTTTAAAATTTCTTTCTTCACTACATCTTTCATAATTGGATCTAATCTTCTTTGAGTATTTTCCCTAGGTTTATGATTATCTTCTATTAAAATTCTGTGCATACAGATTGAATAACTGATTCCTTTAATATCAACTAATGTCCACCCAAAGATTTTTTTATAACTTCGCAAAGTATCCAATAATTTTTCTTTTTATTTTACAGTTAAATCCGAGGATATAATTATTGGTAAAGTTGATGAGTTCCAAAAAAATGCATATTTTAAATGAGTAGGGAGAACTTTCATCTCAAGTTCAGGAGGTTTTTCAATAAAAGGAATCAGGGGTTTGCTATTCTAGTAGTATCAATTTTTCTGAACATAATTTGAATCCTCAGTGTTTATAACATTTGATTTATCCTCTAAATCACTCTCAATTTTGTTCTTCAACTCTTCCTGATTTGATATGACTTCTTCTTTTTAATCTGATATGACATCACATCTTTTTTGAAAATAATTAACAATCTTATAATAAATAATTTTAATTCTAAAGCATTTCCCGTTCTTTCCTTTATCGGGGTACTTCATTATTTTAAGCACATTAAATGTAACTTCTTGGTCATTAACTCTTTCTTGGTCATTAACTCTCATGGTCATTAACTCTCATTGTTAGTTCTCCTTTTTGCACATCTATCATTGCACGTTCGGTTGCAAGGAAAGGTCTCCCCAAAATAATAAGAATTTCTTTATCTTCTTCTATGTCTAACACAATGAAATCATTAGGGAAGATAAATTTATCCACCTTAACAAGTTCATCTTCTATAACCCTTTAGGATAAGTAATAGATCGATCAGCTAACTGAATGGTTACATTAGCGAGAGAAATCTCTCCAAAGTCTAACCTTCTAAAGACAGATAATGACATGAGATTAATGCTTGCTCCTAAATCACATAAGGTTTTTCCACAAAATTTTTTCTCCAATTGTCATTAGTATGGTGAAGCTATCAGGGTCTTTAAGCTTTTGAGGAAGCTTTTTTTGAATTATTGCATTACATTCTTCACTAAGTGCAATAGTCTCATAATCTTCGAACTTCTTTTTTTGTTTAAAATTTCTTTCATAAAATGGACATAACTAGGCATTTGTTCTAAAGCTTCTGCAAAAGAAATGTTAATTGTAAGCTTCTTAAATATCTTGAAAATTCTTGAAAATTGTTGATCTAACTTTTGTTGTCTAAGTCTTCGAGGAAAAAAGAAGTGATGGTTTCTCTAAATTAATTTTAGTTGGAGAAATGGGTGTTTCAACTTCCTTAGAAATAGTTTCCTTAGCTTTTTTAGTTTCTTCAATTTCTCTCTCAACTTCAATTTCTTTTTGAACTCTAACATTTAATTACTTTCCACTCCAAAGTTGGACAACTTTAACTTGCTCTTGTTCTCTACTTTTGTCTTTCAAATTTATCTCAACATTACTGGGAAGTGTTCTCTGGGGTCTATTACAAAGTGTGTTAGCAATTTGTCCCAGTTGATTCTCAATATTTCAAATAACAGCACTTTAACTTTGTAATTAATAACCCATTTATAACACCACTTATTCTATCGATAACTTCTTTTCCTTAAATTGTTGGTTATTAAAGCTAGGAGGATAAGAAAGTCTATTGCTAGAACTACCCTGATTGTTCCAATTTCCCAATGAGTTTACTTGATTGTTCACTTTCATCATTAGAATTGTTATTCCGGTTAAAATTAAGATGAAAATTTTTGAATATGAGCTATTGAGTCTATTAATAATATTTATAGTTTCTAATAAAGTTTGAGAATCAATCATTTGTCCTAATAAATTTTATTCGATCACTTGAGGTATTTGAGAAAAAATTCATTCCAATTTGATCAATTTTCTTAGATAATGCAATAACTTGAGATGCAACAATTAAAATAACATCATTATCATGAATACTGATTATTTTCTTAGAATTTACCATTTCTGAGAACCATTGAAAATTGTTTGTAGTCATCTCTTCATTTAAAGCATACACTTCATCAAATGGTTTAAACATTAATGAACCTCAAGTAGCAGCATCAATTATAGATATAAGTGATCCTACTAACCATTTATAATATGTTTGAATGGTTAACCAATCTGGAAATGCATGATGTGGACATTTTCTGAGGAGTTCCTTAAATATTTTCCAAACTTTGTATATTGACTCTCCTCCATGTTAAGTAAAAGAAATAATATCAGTATATCTTTTCTAAGCTTAGACATTTTTTAAGGAGGAAAGTACTTAGCCAGGAATTCTTATGTTAAATCCCCCAAGTTCTAATAGATCTAAGTGCTAGTGAATTTAACCACATCATAGCTTTATCACTTAATGAAAAAGGAAAAGTCTAAGTCTAACAGCATCGTTTGAAATGTCATCATATTTAAATGTAGCACACAGTTCTAAAAAAATTGTTAGATGTAAATTTGGATCATTAGATGGTGTTCCCTAATCTGATTATTTTGCACTATTTGTATAATAGCATGTTTTAGTTCGAACGAGTTAGCCGCCACAGCAGGGGTTTGTATGTTTAAATGAATTTCATCTACTGTTGAGTTTGCATATTCCCATAAAATTTTCTGTACATTTTGATGTTCATTTTCAGCGCTTTGATTCAAAATTGTTATGTGAAGTGTTTGTTATCTCTTGTAAATTGTGAAGGCCTTATTGTTTTCGAATTATTCTTATTGTTCATTCTAATTTAGAATCGTAGGGTACTAAACCATCAAATTCCAAATTACGCATGCAAAAACTAAAATTCAGAAAATAAACTACTTAAAATATCTAAAAAAATATTTTATATTTTTAGTTTTTGCATATTAATTTTTCGGATAAAGTGCTAAAATCATTTTTTAATTTTCGTAAAATAAATCTACAGCTCAGATAAAGTTTCTTAAGTAAAAAAAATTCGTTATAATCCCCGACAACAGTGTCAAAAAACTTGACCCGACCAGCAATTACGCAAATATTTTTACTCCAACAAATTACAAAAAACTTAACCCAAATTATATTTAACGGCTAGTGTAAATAGATGAAATAATCTAAAAATTATATGACAAACTTTCACACTAATAGTACGACGCAAGTATACGTATCATTTCAAGTAATGTAGGATTTTTCTTAAAAACCCTAGTATCGATTCCACGAGGATAGCTGATAGCTATATGTATTTGACTAAGAAAGACCTTTACTTTAAATAGTAAAATATATTTTATGAAAATAAAAAGTAATTAAAGTGAAAATTTAAGCTTTATTAATTCCTACAAGTACAACTTAAAAGTAAATGTTGGGTTTCAAAAATAACAAAAACTAGAAAATTCAATATATGTAAAGAGACATTCTCTTGCAAATAATTCATAATCAGTGTAGGATTGCATATGTTTAGAAGTTTAACTGATGTATTGTGACAAATATGAGCAAACATATTATTTACCTCTTTCGAGCATAAAGAACAATGACTAATCTAAAGTTGGTGTTAGCATGTATAGTAGTGTTGAGTATGTTCTAGCCTCTTATCTCTTGATTACCCACCGTGCCTTCTCTATAGTACCTACTAGTGACCCTTAGTTCCAACTCTAGACCAAATTGATAACATAATCTAGTCTGTCACCCTAGAAACATCAATTTTACGTCCATCAAATCTTACATCCCTTCCTATTTGCACTTCTCCTTGGACGGTCACCATGACTCTTTTTAAGTAAAATGTGGTACTCACTAGTTAGAGAAATTTTTGCCCTTTCAGGTCTGTAACTTTCTCAACAAGTTTTAACAAAACGAACGGTCAGTTTGCAAAGTAAATAAAGAACCGATGAAAATACTATCACAAATTTTTAGAATAAAAGAAGTTCTATACAAATCAAATCCAACACATAATTTCTTCTTATTGCAAGGAGAAAGAGGAAAACTATTAAGAATTCATGGGGATATCAAAACGAAACTTATTTATAAAACTCAAATCCAACATACAAAAGAAAAAAATACCAATACTGATCTCAAATGTTTCCCCAAGCACTCCTCTGAAGTTTCCTGACTTATCTGACTCCACAAAGCTCTTAACAAACTCACAATACTCCAAAAATCACAATGACTCACAAAACCTTACTAGGGTGGTCTCCCACTCTATATCGGTTCCTCATTTTCTCAAAACGACTCTAAGACTCCCCCATTTCTTCCAAAATTATTCTCAATATATAGAGCTTCAAAAATCACTGAGACTTGCTTCTGACTGCTTTTCAAAATTCGTCCATATTCAATGAATATAAGTGTAACCGTCTCTGGTGCCAAACTGATGGGCCTAGGCGCCAACCGCGAATTCCATTTGGTGCCTAGGCTTCAGTTCGGTTGTTTTGACAATTGTCTTGATTTAGCCCATTTTGCGTCTTTTTGATGTGTTTTTGCTTCTTTTTGCTCTTAAACTATTTTTCTTGCAGCTGCAACTAAAAACACAAAAAATACCTTTCATTAAAGCATAATATCCTAAAAAATAAGTATAAAATATGCATATAAAATAAGTAACTTTAAGGCGCATCATCTCCCTTCGACTGCCATTGCCTCAGGCCGCCGCCTTCTAGCCGTAGTGCCACACCCCCCACCCCCCGCTCGCACCCAACCCCATCCGACCACAGTCACCACCTTCCGGTTGTCGTCGCCTTTCCACCACTGCTGCCTTTTGGCCATCGCCGCTCTCCGACTGTCGCTGTCTCTGCCCTTGGGCCGCCGCCCTCCGGTCGCAGCCAACACCATCCGACCACAGTCACCACCTTCCGGTTGTCGTCGCCTTTCCACCACTGCCGCCTTTTGGCCATCGCCGCTCTCCGACTGTTGCTGTCTAGGGTCATCATCGTCCAACAGCCGCCGTCTCATGCCGTTGTCGCCCACTCTCTAGCATGGGTTCACCTGTGTGCAGAACGTTGCAAACTGAGAAATTCTGAAACCCTTTTCCGTTTGTGGGACAAGAGGTTGTGCCTGTAATCGCTAACTCATAGTGAAATATTTCAACTGAGCATTGCCCAGTGGTTTTTTCTCTTTTTAGGTTTTCCACGTAAAAAATTCATAGTGTCATCACGATTTCCTTACTTCTTTCTGAGTGCGTGACGAATTTTCGTACTACACTAATACAAAAATCATTTATTCTGCTGTCGCGAATCTCCTAGCATGCATTAGATCTAAAGGATGGACAAGTTTGTGTTATTATAAATGTAAAAGAATTTACATATTTTGTATGGCGAAAATTATGGAAAGGTTGCTTCATAGAGGGTTCTCGGTAATATTAATATATATAAAAGAACCTTATTTTAATAAACAACAGTGCTTGCACGGCAACAAGCCATCATGTTCATAAATTATTCTATTTAATTGACCAGTCGAGCCTATAAAAAACATTTATTAATTAACATTTGCAATAAAAATAAATTAATGTTACCTAAAAGAAATTGGTACTATATATAATTTTTGTGAAATTTAGTGTGAACAACTCAAATCGAGAAGAAGAACAAAGATTTAACGAAGTTCAACAAAGATGCCTACATTCTCTGGAGCAGAGCGGCAAATTTCACTATTTTAGAGAAGTTGCATACCGATAAGGTTACACATCTATTTATAAATAAAACTCTCTAACTCCCCCAACCCACTAATCCAAGAAACACCTCTTCACACCAAGAGACATACCTCTTCATTTCAGGAGACACAACTTTCCAAATCCAAAAAACTCCAAATTTCTGGTATATGAGCCATACCTAACAATATAATTACATTTGAATCATATTTGTTACTTTTCCTCCAAAAGGTATTGGTCTAAAAAGGCAGATTAAATAACAATGTTTGTTGCCGGATTTAAAAATTCTTCATTATTTGAAAATAAGAAATATTTTCACTGATGGGAAAAAAAGAAATGCCAACCAAATGAAATGACAATCTGAAATGTAGACATTCCATCCTATATTTTGGGAAATTCTTGACAATTTTCTTGCTTGAAGAAGCCCGTTCAACTATTATTGTAGCAATTCATAAAATCAATATAAGTTTCACAAGTAAAGATGCAACTACATAAATATTATTCCTTTTAGTCGCCATCTTTTTTTTATTCTTGCAAGTTCTACAATTCCTTTCAACCTTGAAAATGCATCATTAGATCTCATATCACTTAGAAAATTTTCAAATTGACTATCTAATAATATAAGATCAAGATTTAAGAAATAATGAGGAAAACATTGAGCGAAACATTTCAAATATAGATAGTCTTGAATGCCCAAACTGCATCATCTTGTCTCAGGAATCGATCATTTTTATTGGAATTAATAGTTTTTTCAAGGATTCTTTTTATTTGCCTGTTTGACGCTTCAGGTAATCCACTAGTTTGAGGATGATAGACATTGGAAAATTTACGTTTAATTATATATATTTTTTTACTAGATTCTCATTCTTTTTCTATTCCTAAAATAATTCTCACCATCACTGATAATCACCGTAGGTTCCCCAAACTTATTTAAAATATTCTTTTTAAGAAATTTAGAAAAGCTCCGAGCATTACGATTTGGGAGAGCTACAATAAAATGTAAGGGTTTTCTAGCAAAGGTACAAAAGATCCCATGAAATACAAACCCTAAACATCGAAAATTTTCACTTTAAAGGTGTAATTTAAGGGCGTTTCATATCTTTTTGAAATATTTTTTACTCTCTAATACCTATCACAATATTTAATATAATCATTCACATCCCTAAATCCCACAATATTTAATACAATCATTCAGACGAATAAAATCCATATTTAAGAATCATGGTCGCTATCCTATATCTTCCAAAATGCCCTTTATATTTAGAATCATGACATCTTCTAATTACATCTTCTTCTAAATAGAGAAATTTCTAATGATTTGAACCTTACACCTCATATAAAGATATGTGCCATCTTAATAATAAAATCTGACTTCAAATATAAATTTTTTCTTTGATGACATGTCAAATCATATGATAAAATATCATTAACAATAAAGTTTACCATGTCTGCATACCAAGACATATTCTCATTAGAAATAGCAAAGACTTGCTCATCAAGAAAATTCTAATTAATTTCAGCATAAAAAATAGTACAAACCCCATGATCGAGTCTAGATAAATGGTAGCTATCTGATTCTTAGGTCTTTTCCTTTTCACTACTTTGATATCAAATTCTTGTAACAAAAGAACCATCCAACATATCAAACTAGGCTTTGCATCCATTTTAGCTATAAGATATGGAATCGTAGTGTGGTCAATGAAAACAGTGCACTTGGTACCGAATGCATATATTATTGCTAGAAGTTCCTTTGATATGGTAGTGTAATTCACTTGAGCCTCATTAAGGGTCTTGCTATTATGATATATCACTTAAAAAATCTTTTCTCTCTTCTGCCAGAACATCGCCCATATTGCATAATCACTAGCATTACACATAAGCTCAAAAGGACTCTCCCAATCAGGTGCAACTATAATGGGAGATGTGACTAATTTAGCCTTTAAAGTCTCAAAGGCAATGTGAAAATCCTTATCAAAGAGAAAAGGGACATATTTTTCTAACAAGGGGCAAAGGGGTTTGACGATCTTAGAAGTCTCTAATGTAAAGTCTATAGAACCTAGCATGACCTTAACTGCTCCTAACTACCCTCATAGAAGTGGGTGGGTGAAGTTTCTTTATCACCTTAATTTTTACTTGATCTACTTCTATCCCCCTCTAAGAAACTTTTTGCCCCAAAATAATTCTCTCAGTCACCATAAACTAACACATTTCTCAATTCAACACTGAAAATTCTCTCTTCTATGGCACAATAGATGGTAAAACTACCTTGTCCTTGAGTTTTTAACGAAGCGACTTCTGAATAATAACATTATACTCCTCATTAAGTAATATAGTCTTAAACTCTCCTAGCTTTCTTTTATTTTTAAGGTTATCCTTCAAATACTTCACATAACTGCGCATCTACTTCAAGGCTTTGGTAAAAGGAATGTTGGTAGTTAGCTTCTTAAACACTTCTAAGAATCTAAAAAATTTTTGATCAAAATTTTGTTTTTGAAGACTTCGAGGAAATGACGGTGTTGGTTTTTAAAGGTCAATCCTAAGAGGTGATTCAAATCTTTCGTAAGTCCTGTATAGGGTTTTCAATAAGTCTTTCAGGTTCAGGATAGATGATTTCTTTTATGGACTCCCTCCTATTAACTTCTTATAATTCTCTCCCACTCCTTAGCTTAATACCCTTAACATGTTCAATTTCCTTCTCCTTCGAGTTTACTTCAGTGTTGCCAGTAAGAGTTCCTTGAGGCATATTACTTGAGGAATTTTTTATTTAGCATAGTTGGTTTTTTATGTTCCTTATAGTTGCAGCTTTATTATACAGTTGTTTCCTCCTCTACAACACAAATTTTTTCAATGTTAGTTTCTTTTCCTTAAATTGAGAGTTTGAATAGAATCTTGAAGGGTAAGTCTGCGTAGGGTTGACACCACTCTAATTACTCCAATTCCATGTTGGATTAGCTGGGTTATTTGTTGGGTTCCTCCATATAGGCTACTTTTTTTCTAATTAATGTTCGAGTGGTTCTTCTAACTAGGGTTAGAGGTATTGGAGTACATGTTATTGAACCTATTACTTATGAGATTCATAGCCTCTATGGAAATGCACTAAAATTAAGTTGTTGTCCATTAGCATTCTCTTTTATGACTAGTGATCTTGGTGGTGGATTCAAACATAAGTGATATTACTTCTTAGAGATAGTCTCAACTTATGTTGCCAAGATTGATAGAACATCTATGTTATGAAGGATGGCCACCTTTTTAAGGTTCGTTCTATTAGATGACTATTAAAACTTATTAGTTGTCATCTCTTCAATTAATGAATAGGTCTCTTCTTAACGTTTGTACATGAGAGAACCACCTATTGTGACATCTATGATAGATCAAATAGATCCTACAAAACTATTGTAAAATGTCTGAATAATTAACCAGTATGATAATGTGGGGTAAGGACACATCCTAAGGAGTTCATTAAACCTTTCCCAAGCTTTGTAAATGAATTCCTAATCAAATTGGCTAAAAGAGGTAATGTCTCTCCTAAGTTTGTCCTTTATGTATGGTGGGAAATATTTAGCTAAGAACCTGTAGGCCAATTCATTCCATGAGGTGATAGACCTAAGAGCTAGGGAATTAATCCACATTTTAGCCTTTTCCCTTAGGTAGAAAGGGAAGAGTCTAAGCTTAACAACATCATTGGAGACACCATTATAGCAAAATGTAATGCAAAGTTATAGGAAGCTCACTAAATGGAGATTAAGATCTTCCTTATGTGTCCCCCAAACTAATATTTTGAACCATCTAAATGATGGTGGGTTTCAGTTCAAATGAGTTGGTTTCCTTGATAAGGATATTGATGTTTAAATAGATTTCATCTACGGTGGGGTTTGCAAATTCCCTAAGTGGTCTAGGCATTTCTTGAGGTATGTGAACATTGGGTTCATCCTGAGGTATATGTGTCAACACTTCTAATTCTTTTTTGAATTCCTTTTACTTTTCTAGATTTTTTATAGTTCTTCATAACTTAGTGTCGTTTGGTTCAAGATCAAAAGGACCAGCACTACACATACACCAACTAGGTTGAACTAGCTAAGTGACCCTAAGATAACAAGGACACACCAAATTTCAAATAAAATCAAACTACAATAGATAAGAGCATTAAATAACACAAATGCAATGACAGAAAACAAATGATAATAGAAATTTTGCTATAAATATGAAGCAATATATAAGAGCATGGTTTTATAGTAAAACAAGACACGCTCATCACAATATTTTTAGATTTTTGTGTTTAAGTTTAAGCTACAAAAATCTGAAAAGCAAATGACAACGAACATTATGGTTTTCAAGTATATACCCTAAATGTTTGACTAAAATTTATCTAACTTGGAATTCACCATCATTCCCCGACAATGATGCTAAAAATTTGATATAAACCAAATGCGGTGACACACTGGCGACTCACACAAGTGTACATGTAGTATCAATAGTATCCAAATTGAATTTCAGGTTTCAATCCTATGGGGAACGAAGTAAATACCAAATACAAAAAATGTTTTATCCTACTAAATTCAAACATAGCTTGAGTGTTTGATTGTTGTTGATTTTAATAAAGTATCTAGCCTAATTTTAGTGAAACAAATTCCTAATTTAAAGGTTGGAGGAGACTATAACGAAAAAGCTTTCTTCCCTAATTAGGATCCTAAAATTCTAAGGTTCATGAATTAAACATGCAGATGGTGAATATGAAGGGCTAATTTCTTTTTTAGCCCTTTGTGGTGGCTATAGGAAAGTTAGAACGAAGCGACTTCTGAATA
>NW_018164852.1:51436-57279 GCF_001263595.1 Phalaenopsis equestris
TATATATATATATATATATAAATATAAAGAATAATAATAATAATAAGCTGAACAAAATTTTCGGTAAGCTTCCGCATCCAGAAAATTTTTCCTCAGCAAAGTTATCATAAAAAGTTTTTATCTTATTGTGATGTTGAGAACTTGTCTGGGATTAATTTTTTTTTATTCTGAAAAACATATTTTTAATTATTTTTAATTTTATTTTTTAAAAAAATTAACAAATTTTAAAAACACATAAAACATCTTAGTATTATTTAAAGTGTTTATAAAAAAAACAACAATCACTAGCAAATATATTTTATTTCAATTTAAAACATAAATAAATTAAAATAAAATAAAATTAAAAAAATAGTCCCAAACGGCCCCTAAATATCTTATTTATGAAATCTCAAGACCAGTGTCTATCAAATTTAATAGCAATTAAGTCTCAGTTGAATAGTATACTAAACCATTACAAAATCGCTAGTTGCTCTCACTGTCAAGATACATTAACTATCAAGCAAACAAAAGTCTTTGGGTATAACCTTATAAAATATCTTTGGTGTATAATATTGAGTGATTGGCCTTCTCTCACGATTATGCTTTTCGATTGATAAAAGGTTTAACCATTTACCAAAAAAGATTACTTCACTTGATGTGCTTGTTTTGCCATATAAATTTTCATAAAAGACTTCATAGAGAAGTGAAGATTAGAGTTTTCACTCTTTTACATAATGAAAAGATACACTTTTGATAAGAAGATAAGTTTTAGTATAAGAGATGAAGGTCTATATGATTGCTACTGGCTCCCAAAATATCATTTAAAAGGACCAAACCTAATGGGTTATGTATATCCTCTTTTTTCCTAACCATAATTGAGACGCGTTAGATGTCAATCTTATCTGTCTTTGATCTTCCATTTTTTATTCCTCAAAGCATTCATAAGATCTCACGCATATTTATTTTACCACAATATTCCATATTTGCTAAGAGAAGAAGAATGCATGAATCTTACTTCGATGGTGTTCTCTTGCACCCAGTGGTACAAATGAGTTTAGCTGAGCTTGAGCAACTCCGAGCTTGACTTCAACTTGATTAATTAATCAGGTTCAACTTCAAGGACGAGTTTGCAAGCTCCATTCGGCTCATTATCCAAGTCAATCAATATGAATCAAACAAACTACTTTTTATGCTAGCAATAATAATAATAATAATAATAAAGAAATTAGGGGAAAGTAATAAAAATTTACTTTAAGCAAGTAATTGAAATGCAATTTCCATTATTTTTTAACAATTTCATTAACGAACCAGAAAATATTAGTAATTATTTAATATATTACACTGTAATATTTTTTAGGTCGCAAACAAGCGAAGGAGTTGAGTTGTGGTTGACTCAAAACCTGCTTATTAGCTCACCAAGCTCTATTAACAAGTTATTTATGTTAGTCGACTTTGATCCGGCTCATGAATGAACTTAATACCTCTACTAGCATATATTATTTTCTTAATAGTATGGCATCACATCATTTGCATGTGATTTTTTCTTGAATTAATGAGTGATTGTAATATTTGAATGCTGGGAAATCTTGAATGATTTTGGAAGAACTGTATAGTTGCATTGATTGTAGCTTAGCTGGGCCGGTTTAAGCCCCCTAAAAAAGCTCTAAACAAAGGCCTGTTTGTTTGGAGAATTTTTAAATGGGCCTGTTTAAGAAAAAGTTAATGAGAGGTTTGTATGGTTTTTAAAATCTTTTGTAAATTAAGTAAATTACATGGAACCATCATTTAGTTTAAAGCAAGAAAACATATTAATTTTGAACTCTCGAAAATACGAGAAATATATTTTCTCAACATTCTCTTAAACTTAATAATATTAATTTGGCACATAACATAAAAGTGAGGCTATTAATTTCCTATATGTGATGGGTAGGGGTGTAAACGAGGCTCACTTATATTCGGCTCGTTTATATTCAGCTCAAATAGTGTGTTCGTGTTCGGCTCGTTTGCTTAGCGAGTCGAACCCGAGCCGTTCACGAAAAGAGTCGTTTTGACAATCCTAATCACGTAGTCATAAGATGTTAATGTTTGGGGCAAGATTTAAAACATCATTTGAGTCTAAATTAATAATTTTTATTATATTTTCTTCATTCATAGTATTAATTGATTATAAATCTTTGAAGGCTTGTAGTCAATTAATTTTTTTAAAAATACTACTCATCAATTATACATATAATTGATTAGTAGTATTTTGAGTCAAAACAAGACGAATATGAATGAATAAATATTTGTTCATGTTGTTCTTGTTTGTTTTTGTTCGGCTCTTAAACTTAGCGAACGAGCCAAACACGTGCTTCTTAACAAGCCGACATGAGCTGTTCGCGAACAACGAGTTGTTTTGACAGCCCTAGTGATCGGCATATGCTTGTAATTAAATTTGCTCAACTATCTCAAATATCAATTCACCCCAAAAAATAAATAAATAATCATAGCAAACCTTATCTAATATTATACCAATTTCATGGCCATAAACTTCTCGAGCATTATCAGTCTTCATTATTCCGCCTAAATTACATAAAATGCCATCGAATCAACTCCCACCGCATCCTCCGCCGCCGCCGTCGTCGCCGTTACCATCAACCAAGATTGAAACCCCAACAGCAGCACCTACGCCAGAGCCACCGGTCTCCGGTACAACGCCGCCGAAATATCCGCCGCCCGTACCTTCTTGGGAGGTTTTTCCTCCTTGTGTCAAATCTCCGGCGACGTTTCTCCGATCTTTACGGCCGGCGTCGCCGGACTTTTTGAATAATCTCCGGCGATGGCCGCATGCAATAACGATGATTGATAGCGTGAAGAAGCAGGCGATCAAGTTGAGCGATATATATCCGCTGCCTTCTTCGCTACGAGAATTCACCATTCTATTTCTACCCATCTTTGACCTAACGAGTTGTGCTGGAAAAACAAAATTTTTTATGGAGACGCATTTATCAGGATTAGGGTTTTTAAAGAAAAAGCTAACGGCCCGCGAATATCATGTGTTGGCCCTTTAAAAAATTTCAGTTTTGATCTTTCATTAAATTAAATAGGGACTCACGGATCCAAATTTTGAGCTCCTATAAGGTTTTGAATAATTAATATTTGTTATATTTTGATTTCAATCATATAAATCATAAATTAATCATATTTTTTTATTTTAGTATATTCATTTAATTTTAATATTTTATATGAAAAACTAATTTGAAAATTTTGAAATAATAAGAGCCACACATAAAATAATATAAATTGAATCAAACAATTGCAAGCATGAGTTGATTTCGGAAAAACAAATTTTAGGATGGGTTGAACACGAACAAATTCTGAGTTTACTCAATTTCAACTCATTTACATATCTAATAAGAATAACACATAATCATACTATTTGGTAGATGATAGGGAAATTATGGGTGAAAGATGATAGCAACATATTAAATTTACAAGTTAGGTCAATCACGAGAATTAAGAGGCAATAAGCTGTTGGATGATTAGATGGTGATAGTTGGTGTCATTCAATGACTAACATCAAATGATAGACCAATATGCCCATTAAAAGTTAGACATCTATAGATGAAAAGGAGTAAAAGATGTCAGTTTTTTATGCAAATATTTGTCATCAGTCATTATGTAATTGGGGTCATTAAATCAGGAGCAAAAGACAATTATGCAGGTGAAGAAGATGTTCAAATATGGAAGCTATTAGAAAAATATTGAAGTTTAATGTGAATTATGAGATCTCTTTCTTATAAAATTTCTTCTATATTTAGTAGAAACATGTCCTTTAATTAGCAAACTGAGTGAGGATGCCATGCCATTCATAAAACTTCTTATGAAGCACATGGTCAAATTTTAATGTTACGAAAAATACCAATGATAAAGGATGATCTTCGTAGGAGTTCATCTCAATGCGAGGCCATTGAAGGTTTATAAATTAGAGGACTATTTGGTCAGTCTCAAGAACCAATTTCAACTCTAGTTCTGAGTAAAACAAATTGAAGAGGAACTTTTATCAGTTTGAGGCGAAGTTTTCATTTTCGTAAGAGCAAATAAATGTTGCGGATGAGTCATTAAAAAATAAGCATCAAAAAGTTTAGTCTTGGCGGCTATTTAGGATCATTTTTATATTTTTTATAATTTATTATTTATTATTCATTTTTATTTTATTTTGTTTATGTTTTGACATGGAAAAAATCATGAATTTGGAAAAAATCATGAATAGAGGAAATTATTCTTTCAGGTGGTATGTCTTGTGCTTTCTCTTGCAGGTGGCTGGTTTAAAGATTTAATATGGATGATTTGTTTTCTTTCATACATTATTAATTCTTTATATCATGCAATATTTATTCTACTTTGTTATTGTTTTAGTGGTTGTTTCTATTGGAGGTTCTAGGTTTGCCATGCTCCAGTTCTGAGTGAAGCTCAGTTTTTAAGAGGGCTTCTGCCTCTATGATAGTTGGACTAATTTGGCTTCCTTCTTCGAGTGAATTACATTAGAGGTATGTTTTTATTTGCAACTTTCTTCGTCTTGTTTGGTTCTCTGTTTCTATGATACAGGTTCACAAACATTTTTTTCGGGGATCTTCTTCGGAGCCGTAGAAACTAGAGTATGCATTTTGGAGTTTTGGTCTTTTTTGAGTATACTTGTAATCGTTTTAGAAATCCTTTTTGCTTCGTGTTGTGTTTTTGGTGGTGGAACTCATATGAGCGTGTGATGTATTATTTTTGGGTTTTAGTAGTGGGTGTTATGGTATGACTCATATACCGTATAGGGACAGACGCGGAACGAAGCGGAGCGGAGCGGAGCGGAAGAATCTGTCCAAATTGGGAAGTTACATTATGTGGGTTGGGGATGTTGGGTCAACGCCCCGCTATACGGTACAGGGGTAATTTGAGAATTACATATTGTACTGTAGGGTTTACTCTAGGATTATAAATAGGCCTGTTTGTAATCCTAGGTCTTTGAGAGAATTGAATTTTGTATTCTGTATTCTTTTCTGAATCTTGAAAGGAACTCGCCACTCTGCTCCCGAGGACGTAGGCATCTTTGCCGAACCTCGTTAAATCTCTGTGTTCTTCTGGTTTATGTTGATTCTTGTTTTTCTTCGCCCTATTTTTCTCAACAAGTGGTATCAGAGCAAGGTTCGAGGGCAAGGAAGAAATTTCGTGCGCGAGGAAGAAATTTTCGGCGACAGGAACAACAGAGTTCTGCTAGGCTTAGGTCGGAGAAGAAGTTCGGCAGCTTCTTGCGTCTCTACGGCGCAGCTTCTTAAGTTCGGCGAGGAGGCTTCCGTTTTACAAAGGAAGTTTCGCGAACAAGCGAGATCTGCGAAAGGCGAAGTTCTAGCGGGTTCGGCGCAGAGGTTTCGCGCGAAGGGCTTCGGATTCGGTTCGAAATCGTCCAACGGCGTGGTAGGAGTTCGCGAGCAGGCCGAAGGATCGTGGAAGAGGCCTTTGCGGCAGGAAGAGGAGCTCTCGCTGAGGCGTTTGCGAGTTCGGCGTTGATCGCGAGCAGAAAAGGAAGGAGCTTGCGGAGAAGGGCTGGGAAGGCAAGGATCTGGCCGAGCAGAATAGGAAAGAAAGGATGGAGGAGCGGAGGAGGAGGAATCTTTGATTAGGAATATTCCCCTCCATTATTCCCTGATTTTCTCCCGCCGAAGGCTGCTGCACTGAATTGGAAAGGAAAATTTTTTTATGTTTTTAATTATGTTTATTAAAAATATTTAATTAAGGAAAATTTAATTAAAGAAATTTAATTAAGCAAAATTCCTTAATTAAGGAAAAATATTTTTCTTTAAAAAAAAAAAAAGCCTGAGAAGGGTTTTTTGCAGAGG
>NW_018164852.1:59033-60158 GCF_001263595.1 Phalaenopsis equestris
ATATTGATAAAAGAGTAGTGGCTCCATATATGTTAATTAAAAGAGAAGTTACAAATTAGAGGGAAAATGGACCCCCAACTAAAAAGAAAAAAATACAAAGAGGTCTTAGGAGTTCCATTGTCCACATAACAACGCCACACAAAAAAAAAGAAAAGAAAAACTAAAAGGTATAGAATACCCAAAAATACATGTATCCCAAAAAGTATACCAAGAAAAAAAAGTATACCTAAAATTACATGTACAAAGAAAACCAGCATTAGTTGAAGAGACCAAATAAGAAGCAAACTGTGCCCGACGGAGTAAGCAAAAGCTAGAGCATCGAAAATCCCCCGAGGACTTCCAAGGCTCGCAAAAATTCCTGCAGAAAAACAAGCATCACACACTCCATCCAAAGTTGCGTAAGGTCATAATAAATATAGAGTTTTGCAGGGACCCCAAAACCAATAAAAAGAATCCAACCACATGCCTCAGCAAGTCCCCCACGCCCCAACTCCTAGAATTTGATCAAGAGAAATAAATAACCAGAGAACATATGGCAGGAAGCCTCAATCGAAACCCAATCCTCAACAACAAGGCATATCTTGATGACTAAAAGGAGAAAATCCCATGTCATGCAAACCAAAACTTCAAAATCGAAGAAACACATCACCAGGGAATATAACGCAAGACAAAAATCCAGAGAAGCTGAAATGTTAACCCAACTAAAATCTGATATATGGAGTTTCAAGTAGGTCCCCATTAAGAAGAAGATGAAGTTGTGGAAGGGTAGAGGTTCCACTTATAACCTCATTAGCTTCTTTGCCCGTATGGGCTAACCAGTTCGCAGGAGAGTTGTCTTCTCTATAAATGTAGGATATTTGTATATTCAAGTTGTATCTATGTATAATATCCCGAATTCTATTCATAGTATAAATCAAATCCCACTGAGTCGTAGAAGCCCTTGAAAACACATCGATAAGGATTTGAGAATCTATCTCAAAAATAATATTGTAAATTTTAAGGCAAATTACAAGTTGTAAAGCCAATAAAAAACCCCAACTTTCAGCCTCCAAAGGAGATGAGACCAGTATCAGAGAGGGGAAGAAAAACAAACATTGCCCATAGTGGTTCCGAAGAAAACCCCCC
>NW_018164852.1:61282-65116 GCF_001263595.1 Phalaenopsis equestris
TATATTTACTCAAATAAAAAAATAATATACTCTTTTTTTAAAAACCCCCCCCCCCCCCCCCCCAGCCACATTGGGAATCTAACTACCATCAAAATTAAATTTGACCCAGTCTAAAGTTGGGGGTTGCCATCTAAAGAAGATGGCCTTCCTACCCAATTTAGACCGATCAGTAGTATTTTGTGAGCAGAGAGCACGACATGCTCGATGAAAATGAGCAATAATATTAGAAGCAGTAATAGAAGGAGCACACCTATTATTTCCATATTTAGCATCACTTCTCGCCATCCAAATGAAACAAAGAACCACAAGAGGAAACCAAAACAACTTTGAATCAACTTGAGCCGCATCTCTCCAAACTTTAAGAAAATCATCAATCAAAAAGGAATTCAACCATTTTATAGCAAAATGATTGCCCAAAATGTTTCAAGTATCAACAGCAAAAGGGCAACTAAAGAAAAGATGCGTAACCGTTTTAGAATCCCTTATACATAAATAGCATTGGGAAGCCAATTTTAAACCTTTAAGCTTCAAAATGTCATCTAATGGTAGTATTTTGAGGAAAAATCTCCACAAAAAGAATGAAATGGATGTAGAAACAAAATGATTCCAAATAACATGTCTCCATCTCCAATCACTAAATTGATAAAGGTTAGCAAAAATGATTCCAAATAACATGTCTCCATCTCCAATCACTAAACTGATAAATGTTAGCAAAAAACATTTTAGTAGGAGAAAGAGAACCAATAAATTTCCACATAGAGCGGTCCCTAGTATTATTCTTTAGAGGTATTTAGAAATCATAATAGCTTGCACACTAAAAACATTAAAATGTTTATTAACATCCCAATTATCATGAAGCCACAAATCCGAGAGAATGGAGTCATGCGAAAAACCCTGTTGTAGAGGGATAACAACCTCACCTTGACCCCATTGGTCATGCCAGATCGAGATGTTGCCCTGTCCAGCATCCCAAAAAATGAATTTCAAAGCCGTAGCTCTAGCCTTAATAATTGCTTTGCAAATCTTCGAGTCACCCACTTTGTGGTACAAAAAATTAGCCCATACGGAGTCATTTGAGTGAAATTTAAACCACAACTTATACAGTGAAATTTAAACCACAACTTATTACATATTAATCTCAGAGATTTGGTTGAGACTCTTAAGCCCTAACCCGCCGGCCTTCATAGGTTTGCAAACTTTATTAAAAGAAGACCAATGCTTCCTATTATGACTTCCAAACCAAATAAAATGATTAAATATCTTCTCTAAAGTGTGTTGAGTGCTCCTCTTAAGATTAAGAATTTGCCAAGCATACATAGGAATGCTGAATAGAACACTTTTGAGCAAGGTAAGGCGGCCACCATTAGATAGAAATATATTTCTCCAGTCCTCAATTTTGGACTTGATTTTCTCAACAACATCATCAAATTAAATTTGCTTCCGGTGTTCCCTTAACAAATTAACACCAAGATACTTGAGAGGGAGAGCAGATGCATGACACCCAGTGAACAAAATAGCCCACGAAGCAATAGAGCGATTTACGTTCTTGCCCAAAAAGAGATTGTATTTATCTCTATTAAATATTAATCCAATAGTTTATTGGAATTCCTCTATCACCTTTATCAACAATTTAATAGTATTTTTGCCAGCATTAGAGAAAATGATAACTTCATCTGCATAAGCAAGCTGACTAACCAAAACCTTGGACTTATGTTGAAAGTGAGTATACATCTTTTTTTGCTGCATTTTATTGATCGAACGAGAGAAATAATCAAAAGCAATTATAAATATCATCGCCCCCCCCCCCCTCCCAACAAACCAGTTAGCATGAATAACTTCTCTCATAATAGCAAGCTTTTGCCATGATAATATTTACCTAGAAGTAAAGAACTTGCATAAACAAAAGTAGCCCACACAGAGTAGATATCCAGCTTAAAATGAAGCAACAAAAATTGTTCCTCATTCTCCAAAATAGTAAGATCAATATTATGTTTCCAGAAAACCCAAATTTTATTATTTTTATTGAAAAAGACTTTGTACTATTTAAATTTTCTGCAAATCTGATCTTTATTATTAGTAACAAGAGGCTCAAGAATAGCTAAAATGTGAACCTTGTGGACCCTACATAAATGCTTCAACCTATTAAGGGAGAAAGGGCCCACCACTCCCTTAATATTCCAACACAAAATGTTAAACATTATTTCTTATGCGACCACTTCTAGAAGACCTAGAAGAGGTGCTGACTTGTTCTCCATCAGAAAGATTTCTTCCATCGAGATCTTCCATCAAGAATAATTTCTTCCATCAAGAATAATGTTATCCATATCAAGATGTATAAGTTCATTGTTATGTTTGCCTTTATTCCTGCTAGCTTTTTGAACCATCCATTCCTCTTCAATAACATTAGTAGCTGCAGAAATATTCGCACCAGGAATGAGTTTATCATTCAAAGAAAGCGTGGAGCCAATATCTAATGGAAGCTTGCCCTCCATCGCAATAGATGTAGAACCAACATAGTGTGGATCTTTTCCAGCATTAATAACCCCACCCACCACCTCCAAAATGGAAGAGATAGGATGATCCTCATCCATAGGATGATCCCCATCAACATTAGTAGGTAATGTATTAGCATTTTGCACAACAACTATTTCAGCATGAGGGCTATTATGATTTAAAATATAATTACCTGCCTCATTATTCTGAGAAGCATCATCCATAGGATGAATATTTAGGGGAACATTAGCATTAGCATTCATAATATCATCAGGAGGAATATCATTAGGAGGGATTTCAGGTGCATGTAAAGGACGATTAACATCCTTTCTAAGATGAGGATGCAGACGATAAAAATGCGAGGTGTGCCCAAACATGTGATAATTAAAATAGTAGGGAGAGTGCCTTTCGATCTCAACTTTCTGCCAATACTCATGATGCGCCGAACCAATTCATATTTAATCACAAAAAGGAAGCGTAATATCACGCTCCACTAAAATGAGGGCCTAAGAAGGGCGAGATAAATTTAGCGTAGGACCATCCATTTTTAAAGGCTTGCCATAAGCAGAAGCTAAAAAAACAAGACTTCATGATTAAAGAGGTGAAACTTCAAACCAGGAAATCGTATCCACACCGGGATCGTGAGCTGTTCCGATTTAGGATCGAAATCAACTGTCCATTTTAAAATTTTCATGAAAACATCAGTAATTCTAAGAAAATGACGAGCAAAAAAATGAGTATAGTCTTCATCATTCAAGAGTTGAATCAAAATATGCCTCCCATCCAAAAGGCCAATTTACCAAAAATCGATAAATTTCAAAGATTCAAATTCTCTCATAATAATTATAAGCTTAGGAAGACCAAAAGTAATTTTCCCAACCAACCCATGTTTACAAGATGAAGCAAGAATATTAGTTTCCTCCTCTGAAACAAACCAAGCAAACTTCTCATTCTTCTTACTAGTCTGCCTAAAAAAATGATAATCACCATCCAAAACCAAAGCACCCTGGAAAGCATTCGGGAAAAGTCCCGTACGGCTAATCGAAGCAGAACCGGAACCCGCCAGAGCTTCCGCAAAGCTTTTGGCTGTTAAAAAACCAGAAAAGAGGACCAAGAGCCACAGAAAAAGCAAACAATCGTGTATATCTATCTATCTACATATATTTGTACGCATATATGTATGTATCTATCTACTTATATATGTATGCATATATGTATCTATCTAGATTTATACGTGTGAGTGTGTGTGTGTCTATACATATAGACACACATATATGCGTACAAATATATGTAGATAGATAGATATACACATATAATATATATATATATATATATATATTG
>NW_018164852.1:66146-66558 GCF_001263595.1 Phalaenopsis equestris
GTGTGTGTGTGCGTGTGTGCGTGTGTGCGTGTGTGTGTGTGTGTGCGTGTGTGTGTGTGTGTGCGCGCGCGCGCGCGCGTGCGAACTTCTAATTCTTCTTACTAGTCATCTTATTAAAATGATAATCACCATCCAAAACCAAAGCATCATGGAAAGCATTCGGGAAAAGCCCTATTCGGCCAATAAAAACAGAACCGGAATCCACAAGAGCCTCCGCAAAGCTTTTGGCCATTAAAAAACCCAAAAAGGGGACCAAGAGTAACATAAAAGCAAGCAATCAAGAAAAAATGGAGAGATCATACCGAAAAATAGAGTAGAAACCGCAAACGAAGAAGAGAGATCCATTCACGCCAAAAACCCTAGAGCTCTTTCTTTCCCAAACCGAAACATCATATATATATATATATATATA